>NC_060196.1:60934735-60947235 GCF_021184085.1 Oncorhynchus gorbuscha | reverse complement strand
TACAGAGACAGACAGACCCACATTACTCTACAGACAGACAGGCCCACATTACTCTACAGACAGACAGACCCACATTACTCGACAGACAGACCCACATTACTCTACAGACAGACAGACCCACGTTACTCTACAGACAGACCCACATTACTCTACAGACAGACAGACAGACCCAGATTACTCTACAGACAGACAGACCCACATTACTCTACAGACAGACAGACCCACATTACTCTACAGACAGACAGACCCACGTTACTCTACAGACAGACCCACATTACTCTACAGACAGAAAGACAGACCAAGATTACTCTACAGACAGACCCACATTACTCTACAGACAGACAGACAGACCCATGTTACTCGACAGACAGACAGACCCACATTACTCCACAGACAGACTCTACCCTTTGTTCCTATAGCTTACAACACTAGTTCATATGGGTCAGGATGTGTGTGTGTATGTGTGTGTGGGGGGGTTGTGTGTGTGTGTGTGTGGGGGGGGGGTTGGGAGTGTGTGGGGGTTGTGTGTGTGTGGGGGAGGTTGGGGTGTGCGTGCATGCGTGCGTGTGTGCGTGTGTGTGTGTGTGGGGGGGTTGGGAGTGAGTGGGGGGGGGGGGGTTGTGTGAGGGGGGTTGTGTGTGTGTGTGGGGGGGTTGTGTGTGTGTGGGGGGGTTGGGAGTGTGTGGGGGTTGTGTGTGTGTGGGGGGGTTGTGTGTGTGGGGGGTTGGGAGTGTGTGGGGGTTGTGTGTGTGTGGGGGGTTGTGTGTGTGGGGGGGTTGGGAGTGTGTGGGGTTGTGTGTGTGTGGGGGGGTTGTGTGTGTGGGGGGTTGGGAGTGTGTGGGGGTTGTGTGTGTGTGGGGGGGGGTTGGGGTGTGCGTGCGTGTGTGCGTGCGTGCGTGCGTGCGTGTGTGTGTGTGTGTGTGTGTGCGTACATGTCTTAGAGTTCAGTCTGAGCGGATCTGACAGACTCATTCAATGAGGGTCAGCTCTCCCCCAAGGCTCCCTCCGTCCCCTGTAAACCTCATCTCTGTCTACACGTCTTTGTGTGTGTCTGTCTGTCTGTCTGTCCGTCCATCCCTTTTCACTGTCTGTCGATGTTTCTCACACAGGCAAATATTGTCCTTATAATATTTATATTTCTCTCATGAAGACACGTTCCCTCTCTCTCTCTCTTTCTTTCTCTCTGTCTCTGTCTCTGTCTCTGTCTCTGTCTCTGTCTCTCTCTGTGTCTCTCTCTCTGTGTCTCTCTCTCTGTGTCTCTCTCTCTCTCTGTCTCTCTCTGTGTCTCTCTCTGTGTGTGTGTCTCTCGCTCTCTCTGTCTCTCTCTGTATCTCTCTCTCTCTCTCGCTCTCTCTGTCTCTCTCTCTCCATCTAACAACTGCTAACCCTTACAGACAATCTCTTACCTTTGACCTCTATATTTTACAGTGCTCTATAGTGCGACAAAATATATTCCTGTGCAACCAGGAGTTTTATTTTAGGATCCCCGTTGCGACTATGAATATTTTTTTCTTCCCAGATAATAATTGTTGTAATAATAACAATAATAATTTATTCAATTCATAGTGCTTTTCAAAGCATATCAAAGCATAAAAGAACAACAACTACTATTTAGATGTCATTTAATGTAGAAAGACAACATGAAAACATCATGAGATGGAGAGTCATTAGAAAGAGGAGAGGAGAGTCATGAGAAAGAGGAGAGGAGAGTCATGAGAAAGAGGAGAGGAGAGGAGAGTCATTAGAAAGAGGAGAGAAAGAGAGGAACCATGTAACAGAGGAGAGGAGAGTCATTAGAAAGAGGAGAGGAGAGGAGAGTCATTAGAAAGAGGAGAGGAGAGGAACCATGTAACAGAGGAGAGGAGAGTCATTAGAAAAGAGGAGAGGAGAGTCATTAGAAAGAGGAGAGGAGAGGAACCATGTAACAGAGGAGAGGAGAGTCATTAGAAAGAGGAGAGGAGAGGAGAGTCATTAGAAAGAGGAGAGGAGAGGAGAGTCATTAGAAAGAGGAGAGGAGAGGAGAGTCATTAGAAAGAGGAGAGGAGAGGAGAGTCATGAGAAAGAGGAGAGGAGAGGAACCATGTAACAGAGGAGAGGAGAGTCATTAGAAAGAGGAGAGGAGAGGAGAGTCATGAGAAAGAGGAGAGGAGAGTCATGAGAAAGAGGAGAGGAGAGTCATGAGAAAGAGGAGAGGAGAGGAACCATGTAACAGAGGAGAGGAGAGTCATTAGAAAGAGGAGAGGAGAGTCATTAGAAAGAGGAGAGGAGAGTCATGAGAAAGAGGAGAGGAGAGGAACCATGTAACAGAGGAGAGGAGAGTCATTAGAAAGAGGAGAGGAGAGTCATGAGAAAGAGGAGAGGAGAGGAACCATGTAACAGAGGAGAGGAGAGTCATTAGAAAGAGGAGAGGAGAGGAACCATGTAACAGAGGAGAGGAGAGTCATTAGAAAGAGGAGAGGAGAGGAACCATGTAACAGAGGAGAGGAGAGTCATTAGAAAGAGGAGAGGAGAGGAACCATGTAACAGAGGAGAGGAGAGTCATTAGAAAGAGGAGAGGAGAGGAACAATGTAACAGAGGAGAGGAGATGAGATACAAGCTAGTTGTTCCCAGGTGCCTTAGAGATACAAGCTAGTTGTTCCCAGGTGCCTTAGAGATACAAGCTAGTTGTTCCCAGGTGCCCTAGAGATACAAGCTAGTTGTTCCCAGGTGCCTTAGAGATACAAGCTAGTTGTTCCCAGGTGCCCTAGAGATACAAGCTAGTTGTTCCCAGGTGCCCTAGAGATACAAGATAGTTGTTCCCAGGTGCCCTAGAGATACAAGCTACTTGTTCCCTGGTGCTGTTCCCTGGTGCTTTAGGTTGCCCTGGTGCTTTAGAGAAACAACAGACTTGATCCCTGGTGCTCTAAGAAACAAGAGACTTGATCCCTGTTCCAAGAGACTTGTCCCTGGTGCCCAACAGACTTGAGAGATATCCCTGGTGCTCTAAGATACTTGTTCCCTAGGTGCCCTAGAGATACAAGAGACTTGATCCCTGGTGCTCTAGAGAAACAAGAGACTTGATCCCTGGTGCTTTAGAGAAACAAGAGACTTGATCCCTGGTGCTTTAGAGAAACAAGAGACTTGATCCCTGGTGCTCTAGAGAAACAAGAGACTTGATCCCTGGTGCTCTAGAGAAACAAGAGACTTGATCCCTGGTGCTCTAGAGAAACAAGAGACTTGATCCCTGGTGCTTTAGAGAAATAAGAGACTTGATCCCTGGTGCTTTAGAGAAACAAGAGACTTGATCGCTGGTGCTCTAGAGAAACAAGCGAGTGCAGATTGGTTAACGTCATGGTTGCACGATTACTACAGCGAAAACGGCTTGCTGCCAGCTCAACCAGGTCAAAGATCTGTCCCTTATTACCAGCACAAACATTTTATAGTCCTATAGCGGATCTCTGGGACGATTTTACATTCATAAACCATGTCGTAGACCATTCTAAACTACTCGCGCGTCGACGTTAACCATTTGTTCAGTCATGAATATCTCAGCTAAACATCGAATGAAGATGTCTCTCTGTGATTGCCCATATCAGAGCTGTGTCAACATGTGTATCAACCCTACTAGGGTATAAGGTTTTTATTAGTTAAAAACTCACGCATTTCACTGCAGCCAATATCCTAACCGTCAACATATTAGGTCTATGGCAACATGGCTTTAAACTTGCTTCATCACGTTGAATTATTTTAATCGTTGAATATCTGTACCGCTACTTGAAACTTGAAATTCCTACCTGACATTATACTACAATGGCTTGTTGAGCAATTTTGAAAACCATTGTCATCATGTCCTATTTTTAAGGTCAAGTTGATATTGTCTATAGTGAACCAGGGAACGAGTGACTTTGGCTTTATCCATTCTTGCTTAGTTTGAAGACTAACTGAAGAAATAAATCATTTACATAATCAAATATTGTGTACAGAATAGCAGGAGAAAACACTTAGATTACAGAACACATGACCAAACAATTAGAATACAGAACACATGACCAAACAATTAGAATACAGAACACATGACCAAAATATTATAGAAACCCTTAGAATACAGAACACATGACTAAACACTTAGAATACAGAACACATGACCAAACAATTAGAATACAGAACACATGACCAAAATATTATAGAATCCCTTAGAATACAGAACACATGACCAAACACTTAGAATACAGAACACATGACCAAACACTTAGAATACAGAACACATGACCAAACACTTAGAATACAGAACACATGACCAAACACTTAGAATACAGAACACATGACCAAACAATTAGAATACAGAACACATGACCAAAATATTATAGAATCCCTTAGAATACAGAACACATGACCAAATATTATAGAAACCCTTAGAATACAGAACACATGACTAAAATATTATAGAATCCCTTAGAATACAGAACACATGACCAAAATATTATAGAATCCCTTAGAATACAGAACACATGACCAACATATTATAGAAACTCTTAGAATACAGAACACATGACCAAACACTTAGAATACAGAACACATGACCAAACACTTAGAATACAGAACACATGACCAAACACTTAGAATACAGAACACATGACCAAACACTTAGAATACAGAACACATGACCAAACACTTAGAATACAGAACACATGACCAAACACTTAGAATACAGAACACATGACCAAACACTTAGAATACAGAACACATGACCAAACACTTAGAATACAGAACACATGACCAAACACTCTAGAATACAGAACACATGACCAAACACTTAGAATACAGAACACATGACCAAACACACTTAGAATACAGAACACATGACAACAAACAGAAACTTAGAATACAGAACACATGACCAAACACTTAGAATACAGAACACATGACCAAACACTTAGAATACAGAACACATGACCAAACACTTAGAATACAGAACAACATGACCAAACACTTAGAATACAGAACACATGACCAAACACTTAGAATACAGAACACATGACCAAACACTTAGAATACAGAACACATGACCAAACACTTAGAATACAGAACACATGACCAAAATATTATAGAAACACTTAGAATACAGAACACATGACCAAACACTTAGAACACATGACCAAACAATTAGAATACAGAACACATGACCAAAATATTATAGAAAGACTTAGAATACAGAACACATGACCAAACACTTAGAATACAGAACACATGGCCAACATATTATAGAAACACTTAGAATACAGAACACATGGCCAACATATTATAGAAACACTTAGAATACAGAACACATGGCCAACATATTATAGAAACACTTAGAATACAGAACACATGACCAACATATTATAGAAACACTTAGAATACAGAACACATGGCCAACATATTATAGAAACACTTAGAATACAGAACACATGGCCAACATATTATAGAAACACTTAGAATACAGAACACATGGCCAAACACTTAGAATACAGAACACATGGCCAACATATTATAGAAACACTTAGAATACAGAACACATGGCCAACATATTATAGAAACACTTAGAATACAGAACACATGGCCAACATATTATAGAAACACTTAGAATACAGAACACATGGCCAACATATTATAGAAACACTTAGAATACAGAACACATGGCCAACATATTATAGAAACACTTAGAATACAGAACACATGGCCAACATATTATAGGAACACTTAGAATACAGAACACATGGCCAACATATTATAGAAACACTTAGAATACAGAACACATGGCCAACATATTATAGGAACACTTAGAATACAGAACACATGGCCAACATATTATAGAAACACTTAGAATACAGAACACATGGCCAACATATTATAGAAACACTTAGAATACAGAACACATGGCCAACATATTATAGAAACACTTAGAATACAGAACACATGGCCAACATATTATAGAAACACTTAGAATACAGAACACATGGCCAACATATTATAGAAACACTTAGAATACAGAACACATGGCCAACATATTATAGAAACACTTAGAATACAGAACACATGGCCAACATATTATAGAAACACTTAGAATACAGAACACATGGCCAACATATTATAGGAACACTTAGAATACAGAACACATGGCCAACATATTATAGAAACACTTAGAATACAGAACACATGGCCAACATATTATAGAAACACTTAGAATACAGAACACATGGCCAACATATTATAGAAACACTTAGAATACAGAACACATGGCCAACATATTATAGAAACACTTAGAATACAGAACACATGGCCAACATATTATAGGAACACTTAGAATACAGAACACATGGCCAACATATTATAGGAACACTTAGAATACAGAACACATGGCCAACATATTATAGGAACACTTAGAATATTCAGAACACATGGCCAAACAATATTATAGGAAACACTTAGAATACAGAACACATGGCCAACATATTATAGAAACACTTAGAATACAGAACACATGGCCAACATATTATAGAAACACTTAGAATACAGAACACATGACCAACATATTATAGAAACACTTAGAATACAGAACACATGGCCAACATATTATAGAAACACTTAGAATACAGAACACATGGCCAACATATTATAGGAACACTTAGAATACAGAACATTTACATTACATTACATTTAAGTCATTTAGCAGACGCTCTTATCCAGAGAGACTTACAAATTGGTGCATTCACCTTATGACATCCAGTGGGACAGTCACTTAACAATATGGCCAACATATTATAGAAACACTTAGAATACAGAACACATGGCCAACATATTATAGAAACTCTTAGAATACAGAACACATGACCAACATATTATAGAAACACTTAGAATACATAATAGTCTATAGGACATTTCTTCTCCTGATGAAAAACTATTGTGTAAAAAAAAAAGCTGAAAATAAATATCCATAATTCGTTTAAGTGCTATATCGAGCTTTCAGGCCTATATTATGTAATTATTTTCAGCACGGGACAGCTCCTATAAAGTCAAAGTTTAGTTTCATATTGTAACAAGTGCACTGCGTGGTGTTTTGGGAAACAGGTGTAACATTGTCGTCCCTTATTTTTACACTTGCTTCGTTAAAACACAGGTAAGCCTAAGGTCCATTGCTATTGGGAAACTGGGCCCAGGTAACTCTACCAGTATATCGAAACATCTGGGCCACAGAAAGAAAATGACAGCTTCTTCTTCAGGAGAACAATGATCAAAACACTGAATGAATGAGAGAATCACTAGCATGTTGTCGTCACAAACCTGACATTTTTTTTAAAGAGACAGTGTACCATTTCAAACGTAATTCATCTCAATAGGAAAATAGTGCTTTTTACACAATGTAAAACCCCAATATTCCATAATTGATGTTGTAATTTCAATGACAGGTAATGTTATTCCTTTATAATAAAACTTGTGTATTTACAATGTTACATATTCTTTTCTAGGGCACAACATGTGCTTCAAAATTAGTTTGAATTTATTATTAATATAAATTAATTAAATAAAAATGTATTAATTAAATGAATTATTCTCATATAGGCCCAATATAGGTTGTATCTCAATCAATAAAAAGTGTATTTATATATATTCTGGTGCTCCTAAATTTCCTGTTGTGCTCCTAACTTGTTTAAGGTGCGATAGGGTAGCCTAGTGGTTAGAGCGTTGGGCTAGTGACCGGAAGGTTGCAAGTTCAAACCTCCGAGCTGACAAGGTACAAATCTGTCGTTCTGCCCCTGAACAGGCAGTTAACCCACTGTTCCTAGACCAGTTAACCCACTGTTCCTAGACCAGTTAACCCACTGTTCCTAGACCAGTGAACCCACTGTTCCTAGACCAGTTAACCCACTGTTCCTAGACCAGTTAACCCACTGTTCCTAGACCAGTTAACCCACTGTTCCTAGACCAGTTAACCCACTGTTCCTAGACCAGTTAACCCACTGTTCCTAGACCAGTTAACCCACTGATCCTAGACCAGTTAACCCACTGTTCCTAGACCAGTTAACCCACTGTTCCTAGACCAGTTAACCCACTGTTCCTAGACCAGTTAACCCACTGTTCCTAGACCAGTTAACCCACTGTTCCTAGACCAGTTAACCCACTGTTCCTAGACCAGTTAACCCACTGTTCCTAGACCAGTTAACCCACTGTTCCTAGACCAGTTAACCCACTGTTCCTAGACCAGTTAACCCACTGTTCCTAGACCAGTTAACCCACTGTTCCACTGTTCCTAGACCAGTTAACCCACTGTTCCTAGACCAGTTAACCCACTGTTCCTAGACCAGTTAACCCACTGTTCCTAGACCAGTTAACCCACTGTTCCTAGGCCAGTTAACCCACTGTTCCTAGACCAGTTAACCCACTGTTCCTAGACCAGTCAACCCACTGTTCCTAGACCAGTTAACCCACTGTTCCTGAGACCAGTTAACCCACTGTTCCTAGACCAGTTAACCCACTGTTCCTAGACCAGTTAACCCACTGTTCCTAGACCAGTTAACCCACTGTTCCTAGACCAGTTAACCCACTGTTCCTAGACCAGTTAACCCACTGTTCCTAGACCAGTTAACCCACTGTTCCTAGACCAGTTAACCCACTGTTCATAGACCAGTTAACCCACTGTTCCTAGACCAGTTAACCCACTGTTCCTAGACCAGTTAACCCACTGTTCCTAGACCAGTTAACCCACTGTTCCCAGACCAGTTAACCCACTGTTCCTAGACCAGTTAACCCACTGTTCCTAGACCAGTTAACCCACTGTTCCTAGACCAGTTAACCCACTGTTCCTAGACCAGTTAACCCACTGTTCCCAGGCTGTCATTGAAAATAAGAATTTGTTCTTGACTGACTTGTTAAATCAAATAAAGGTGTGAGCACCAGTGCCACCAAGGAAAATGTTTCATTAAGAGGCCTGATACTGTGTAACCTAGAAGCTCTTTGTATCCAGCTCTTTGGAGGTCATCCATTCTCCATAGACCAGAGGGGTCCAAGTCTTTACTATACTGTATGTTCTGCTTCTCAAATGACACAGTACTCCCCTTTGTAGTGATCTCTCTCTCTCTCTCTCTCTCTCTCTCTCTGTTTGGTTTCCCAGCTCTCTCTCTCTGGCCCCTATTCTCTCTTCCTCTCTCTCTCTCTCTCTCTCTCTCTACTCTCTCTCTCTCTGGCTCTCTCTCTCTCTCTCTCTTTCTCTCTCTCTCTCTCTGGCCCTCTATTCTCTACTTCTCTCTGTGTTTGGTTTCCCAGCTCTCCCTCTCTGGCCCTCTTATTCTCTACTTCCTCTCTCTGTTTGGTTTCCCAGCTCTCCCCTCTCTGGCCCTCTATTCTCTACTTCCTCTCTCTGGCCCTCTATTCTCTACTTCCTCTCTCTGGCCCTCTATTCTCTACTTCCTCTCTCTGTTTGGTTTCCCAGCTCTCACTTCTCTGGCCCCCTATTCTCTACTTCATCTCTCTGGCCCTCTATTCTCTACTTCCTCTCTCTGGCCCTCTATTCTCTACTTCCTCTCTCTGTTTGGTTTCCCAGCTCTCCCCTCTCTGGCCCTCTATTCTCTACTTCTTCTCTCTGTTTGGTTTCCCAGCTCTCCCCTCTCTGGCCCTCTATTCTCTACTTCCTCTCTCTGGCCCTCTATTCTCTACTTCCTCTCTCTGGCCCTCTATTCTCTACTTCCTCTCTCTGGCCCTCTATTCTCTACTTCCTCTCTCTGTTTGGTTTCCCAGCTCTCCCCTTCTCTGGCCCCCTATTCTCTACTTCATCTCTCTGGCCCTCTATTCTCTAGCTCTCCTCTCTCTGGCCCTCTATTCTCTACTTCCTCTCTCTGTTTGGTTTCCCAGCTCTCCCTCTCTGGCCCTCTATTCTCTACTTCCTCTCTCTGTTTGGTTTCCCAGGTCTCCCCTCTCTGGCCCTCTATTCTCTACTTCCTCTCTCTGTTTGGTTTCCCAGCTCTCCTCTCTCTGGCCCTCTATTCTCTACTTCCTCTCTCTGTTTGGTTTCCCAGCTCTCCCCTCTCTGGCCCTCTATTCTCTACTTCCTCTCTCTGTTTGGTTTCCCAGCTCTCCCCTCTCTGGCCCTCTATTCTCTACTTCCTCTCTCTGTTTGGTTTCCCAGCTCTCCCCTCTCTGGCCCTCTATTCTCTACTTCCTCTCTCTGTTTGGTTTCCCAGCTCTCCCCTATCTGGCCCTCTATTCTCTACTTCCTCTCTCTGTTTGGTTTCCCAGCTCTCCCCTCTCTGGCCCTCTTCCCTTTAATCTCTTCTTCTTTTCCATGTGTTCCTGTGTCTCTCTCTCTCTCCACGTGACTGGTGGATTGATCTGACTGATAGCCTATAGGCACGGTATCCATAGCAACCCCACGGAGACCAGATCAAAGATAATCAAATGATCTAATCCCATGCTTTCCAGAAAAGAGACAGTCCTTCCTTCCTTCCTTCCTTCCTTCCTTCCTTCCTTCCTTCCTTCCTTCCTTCCTTCCTTCCTTCCTTCCTTCCTTGGACTATTTTACATGTCTCCTAACCCGTCATGTCATATCACTGTTATTCCCTATCAGTACTTCTAGGGTTATTCTGCTGTCATATCACTGTTATTCCCTATCAGGGTTATTCTGCTGTCATATCACTGTTATTCCCTATCAGGGTTATTCTGCTGTCATATCACTGTTATTCTCTATCAGGGTTATTCTGCTGTCATATCACTGTTATTCTCTATCAGGGTTATTCTGCTGTCATATCACTGTTATTCCCTATCAGGGTTATTCTGCTGTCATATCACTGTTATTCTCTATCAGGGTTATTCTGCTGTCATATCACTGTTATTCCCTATCAGGGTTATTCTGCTGTCATATCACTGTTATTCTCTATCAGGGTTATTCTGCTGTCATATCACTGTTATTCTCTATCAGGGTTATTCTGCTGTCATATCACTGTTATTCCCTATCAGGGTTATTCTGCTGTCATATCACTGTTATTCTCTATCAGGGTTATTCTGCTGTCATATCACTGTTATTCTCTATCAGGGTTATTCTGCTGTCATATCACTGTTATTCCCTATCAGGGTTATTCTGCTGTCATATCACTGTTATTCTCTATCAGGGTTATTCTGCTGTCATATCACTGTTATTCCCTATCAGGGTTATTCTGCTGTCATATCACTGTTATTCCCTATCAGTACTTCTAGGGTTATTCTGCTGTCATATCACTGTTATTCCCTATCAGTACTTCTAGGGTTATTCTGCTTTGAAGTTGCTGTTAGGTAAAGGCGGTGGTGCTGGTGGGTTGTTTAAAACTGAGCATGTCAGATCAACATAACTACTCTGGTTACAAGATGTTATTGTAAAACAGACCTTAGATCAGATATTATCAATAGGAGAGGTGTTATCTCTAGGGGAGGTGTTATCTCTAGGAGAGGTGTTATCTCTAGGAGAGGTATTATCTCTAGGGGAGGTGTTATCTCTAGGAGAGGTATTATCTCTAGGGGAGGTGTTATCTCTAGGAGAGGTATTATCTCTAGGGGAGGTGTTATCTCTAGGGGAGGTGTTATCTCTAGGAGAGGTATTATCTCTAGGGGAGGTGTTATCTCTAGGAGAGGTATTATCTCTAGGGGAGGTGTTATCTCTAGGAGAGGTATTATCTCTAGGGGAGGTATTATCTCTAGGGGAGGTATTATCTCTAGGGGAGGTATTATCTCTAGGGGAGGTATTATCTCTAGGGGAGGTATTATCTCTAGGGAGGTATTGTATCTAGGGGATTTATTGTATCTAGGGGAGGTATTATCTCTAGGGGAGGTATTGTATCTAGGGGATTTATTGTATCTAGGGGAGGTATTATCTCTAGGGGAGGTATTATCTCTAGGGGAGGTATTATCTCTAGGGGAGGTATTATCTCTAGGGGAGGTATTATCTCTAGGGAGGTATTATCTCTAGGGAGGTATTATCTCTAGGAGGTATTGTATCTAGGGGAGGTGTTATCTCTAGGGGAGGTATTATCTCTAGGGGACGTATTATCTCTAGGGGAGGTATTGTATCTAGGGGAGGTATTATCTCTCGAGGTATTATCTCTAGGGGAGGTATTATCTCTAGGGGAGGTATTGTATCTAGGGGAGGTGTTATCTCTAGAGGTATTATCTCTAGGGGAGGTATTGTCTGTAGGGAAGGTATTGTTTCTAGGGGAGGTATTGTCTCTAGGGGAGGTATTATCTCTAGGGGAGGTATTATCTCTAGGGGAGGTATTGTTTCTAGGGGAGATATTGTTTCTAGGGGAGATATTGTCTGTCAGGGAGGTATTGTTTCCAGGGGAGGTATTATCTCTAGGGGAGGTATTGTCTCTAGGGGAGATATTATCTCTAGGGGAGGTATTGTCTCTAGGGGAGGTATTATGTCTAGGGGAGGTATTGTCTCTAGGGGAGGTATTATCTCTAGGGGAGATATTATCTCTAGGGGAGGTATTATCTCTAGGGGAGGTATTATCTCTAGGGG
>NC_060196.1:60909735-60932235 GCF_021184085.1 Oncorhynchus gorbuscha | reverse complement strand
GTCTCTCTCTGGCGCTCTCTATGTTTCTCTGTCTCTGTCTCTATCTCTCTCTCCCTGTCCCTCAACTTCTCTCTCTGTGTCTCTCTACCTAATGGAATGTCCATCCTCCCCAATACTGACCCCTCTAAGCCCCCTCACCACCACGTGCACACACACACACACACACACACACACACACACACACACACACACACACACACACACACACACACACACACACACACACACACACACACACACACACACACACACACACACACACACACACACACACACACACACACACACACACACACACACACACACACACATCCTGATCCTGATCTCAATGTGACTGTAAATATTTACTGAAGGATAGAAAATCTTGTGGCTGGGCCACTCAAGGACATTCAGAGACTTGTCCCGAAGCCACTCCTGCGTTATCTTGGCTGTGTGCTTAGGGTCGTTGTCCTGTTGGAAGGTGAACCTTCACCCCAGTCTGAGGTCCTGAGCGCTCCAAAGCAGGTTTTCACCAAGGATCTCTCTGTTCTTTGCTCTGTTCATCTTTCCCTTGATCCTGACTAGTCTCCCAGTCCCTGCCGCTGAAAAACATCCCCACAGCATGATGCTGCCACCACCATGCTTCACCGTAGGGATGGTGCCACGTTTCCTCCAGACGTGACGCTTGGCATTGAGGCCAAAGACGTCAATCTTGCTCTGTTCATCTTTCCCTCGATCTTGACTAAACAACATGATGCTGCCACCACCATGCTTCACTGTAGTGATGGTGTTGGCCAGATGATGAGCGGGGCTTGTTTTCCTCAAGATGGGACACTTGGCATCCAGTCCCTGCCACTGAAAAACATCCCCACAGCATGATGCTGCCACCACCATGCTTCACCGTAGGGATGGTGCCAGGTTTCCTCCAGACGTGACGGCATTCAGACCGAAGAGTTCAATCTTGGTTTCAACAGACCAGAGAATCTTGTTTCTCATGGTCTGAGAGTCCTTTAGGTGCCTTTTGGCAAACTCCAAGTGGGCTGTCATGTGTCTTTTACTGAGGAGTGGCTTCTGTCTGGCCACTCTACCATAAAGGCCACTCTACCATAAAGTGTGACTATCGGGTTCTTGGTCACAAGCTCTAGGATGAGTCTTGGTGGTTCCAAACTTCGTCAATTTAAGAAGGATGGATCTATGCATTGACACAATCCCGTCTGGGAGCTCTACGGACAATTCCTTCGACCTCATGACTTGGTATTTGCTCTGACATGCGTTGTCAACTGTGGGACCTTATATAGACATGTGTTTGCCTTTACAAATCATGTCCAATCAATTTCATTTTCCACAAGTGGACTCCAATCAAGTTGTAGAAACGTCCCAAGTGTCTCAGTTTCGAGTCTCATAGCAAAGGGTCTGAATACTAAATAATGTAAATAAGGTATTTTATTTTGTACATTTATTTTGTACAAAATAAAAATGAAAACCCTCTTTTTGCTTTGTCATTATGGTATTGTGAGCAGATTGATGAGAAAACAAAACATAAATATAATAATTTTAGAATAAGACTGTACCAAAATGTCAAGGGGTCTGAATATCATTCAGAATATTGATCCTTGTTGTATTTGATATGTTATTGATCGGCTATGAAACCTATCTGCCCTGTTCACCGGACGTGCTACCTGTCCCAGACCTGCTGTTTTCAACTCTCTAGAGTCAGCAGCTCTGGTAGAGATACTGTGAATGATCGGCTATGAAAAGCCAACTGACATTTACTCCTGAGGTGCTGACCTGTTGCACCCTCGACAACTACTGTGATTATTATTATTTGACCATGCTGGTCATTTATGAACATTTGAACATCTTGGCCGTGTTCTGTTATAATCTCCACCCGGCACAGCCAGAAGAGGACTGGCGACCCCACATAGCCTGGTTCCTCTCTAGGTTTCTTCCTAGGTTCTGGCCTTTCTAGGGATTTTTTCCTAGCCACCGTGCTTCTACACCTGCATTGCTTGCTCTTTGGGGTTTTAGGCTGGGTTTCTGTACAGCACTTTGTGACATCAGCTGATGTACTAAGGGCTTTATAAATACATTTGATTGATTGATTGATTGATTGATCTAATCAAATAAATAAATTTGATTGATTGATTGATTGATCGATTGATCTAATCAAATAAATACATTTGATTGATTGGTTGATTGACTGAACACTAGAAAACAATTGAAAAACACTAGAAAACAAAGATAACTGAACACTAGAAAACAAAGATAACTGAACACTAGATAACAAAGATAACTGAATACTAGATAACAAAGATAACTGAACACTAGATAACAAAGATAACTGAACACTAGATAACAAAGATAACTGAACACTAGATAACTGAACACTAGAAAACTGAACACTAGAAAACTGAACACTAGATAACTGAACACTAGATAACAAAGATAACTGAACACTAGATAACAAAGATAACTGAACACTAGATAACAAAGATAACTGAACACTAGATAACTGAACACTAGATAACAAAGATAACTGAACACTAGATAACAAAGATAACTGAACACTAGATAACAAAGATAACTGAACACTAGATAACAAAGATAACTGAACACTAGATAACAAAGATAACTGAACACTAGATAACTGAACACTAGATAACAAAGATAACTGAACACTAGATAACAAAGATAACTGAACACTAGATAACAAAGATAACTGAACACTAGATAACAAAGATAACTGAACACTAGATAACAAAGATAACTGAACACTAGATAACAAAGATAACTGAACACTAGATAACAAAGATAACTGAACACTAGATAACAAAGATAACTGAACACTAGATAACAAAGATAACTGAACACTAGATAACTGAACACTAGATAACAAAGATAACTGAACACTAGATAACAAAGATAACTGAACACTAGATAACAAAGATAACTGAACACTAGATAACTGAACACTAGATAACTGAACACTAGATAACAAAGATAACTGAACACTAGATAACAAAGATAACTGAACACTAGATAACTGAACACTAGATAACTGAACACTAGATAACAAAGATAACTGAACACTAGATAACAAAGATAACTGAACACTAGATAACTGAACACTAGATAACTGAACACTAGATAACTGAACACTAGATAACAAAGATAACCGAACACTAGAAAACAAAGATAACTGAACACTAGATAACAAAGATAACTGAACACTAGATAACTGAACACTAGATAACTGAACACTAGATAACAAAGATAACTGAACACTAGATAACAAAGATAACTGAACACTAGATAACTGAACACTAGATAACTGAACACTAGATAACAAAGATAACTGAACACTAGATAACAAAGATAACTGAACACTAGATAACTGAACACTAGATAACTGAACACTAGATAACTGAACACTAGATAACAAAGATAACCGAACACTAGAAAACAAAGATAACTGAACACTAGAAAACAAAGATAACTGAACACTAGATAACAAAGATAACTGAACACTAGATAACAAAGATAACTGAATACTAGATAACAAAGATAACTGAACACTAGATAACAAAGATAACTGAACACTAGATAACAAAGATAACTGAACACTAGATAACAAAGATAACCGAACACTAGAAAACAAAGATAACTGAACACTAGAAAACAAAGATAACTGAACACTAGATAACAAAGATAACTGAACACTAGATAACAAAGATAACTGAACACTAGATAACAAAGATAACTGAACACTAGATAACTGAACACTAGATAACAAAGATAACTGAACACTAGAAAACAAAGATAACTGAACACTAGATAACTGAACACTAGATAACTGAACACTAGATAACTGAACACTAGATAACAAAGATAACTGAACACTAGATAACAAAGATAACTGAACACTAGAAAACAAAGATAACTGAACACTAGATAACAAAGATAACTGAACACTAGATAACAAAGATAACTGAACACTAGATAACAAAGATAACTGAACACTAGAAAACAAAGATAACTGAACACTAGATAACTGAACACTAGATAACTGAACACTAGAAAACTGAACACTAGATAACTGAACACTAGAAAACAAAGATAACTGAACACTAGATAACAAAGATAACTGAACACTAGATAACAAAGATAACTGAACACTAGATAACAAAGATAACTGAACACTAGATAACAAAGATAACTGAACACTAGATAACAAAGATAACTGAACACTAGATAACTGAACACTAGATAACAAAGATAACTGAACACTAGATAACTGAACACTAGATAACAAAGATAACTGAACACTAGATAACAAAGATAACTGAACACTAGAAAACAAAGATAACTGAACACTAGAAAACAAAGTACCAAAAGGCACAACCGAAACAGCTCCGTCAGGTGCAACAGAAAATATTCTCCCACAACTCAAAATGGGAAAACAGGCTGCCTAAGTATGGTTCTCAATCAGGGACAACGATAGACAGCTGCCTCTGATTGAGAACCATACCAGGCCTAAACACATAGAAATAGAAAACCTAGAACTACAACATAGAATACCCACCCACATCACACCCTGACCAAACTAAAAATAGAAACATACAAAGCAATCTACGGTCAGGACGTGACTTACAGACCAGACAATGTGACAAATAAACAATGTATCTGATTAGAGTTTCAATGAATCTCAGGTCACAAAATACACCACATTCTACTCAATAAGCCAATAAAAAAACGAATTAATTAAAGACAGACGTCTGAACTGTCACACAATGAGATGTGTGGAGGGAACCTAATATCTGTCATACTCAGGCTGTTACATAGTTCACTGTTGATATGGAACACATTGTCACTGTAGGTCATTCTCTCCTTATTGAAGATCAGAGGAAATCATCTCACACACACGCACGCACGCACGCACGCACGCACGCACGCACGCACGCACGCACGCACGCACGCACGCACGCACACACACGCACGCACGCACACACACACACACACACACACACACACACACACACACACACACACACACACACACACACACACTAACTAACAGGCTACAGAGAACACTATCTGAGAGGTTACCAGTACAGCACTGGTCCCCTTCCCCACCTCCTCCCTCCTTCCCCACCTCCTCCCCCTTCCCTACCTCCTCCCCCTTCCCTACCTCCTCCCCCTTCCCTACCTCCTCCCCTTCCCCACCTCCTCCCTCCTTCCCCACCTCCTCCCCCTTCCCTACCTCTCCCCCTTCCCCACCTCCTCCCCCGTTCCTCACCTCCTCCCCCTTCCTCTCCTCCTCCCCCTTCCACACCTTCTCCCCCTTCCTCACCTCCTCCCCCTTCCACACCTTCTCCCCCTTCCTCACCCCTCCTCCTCCCCCTTCCTCACTTCCTCCTCCTTCCTCACCTCCCCTTCCTTCCTCACTTCCTCCCCCCTTCACTTCCTCCCCCTTCCTTCCTCACTTCCTCCTCCCTTCCTCACTTCCTCCCCCTTTCTCATCCCCCCCTTCCTTCCTCACCCTCAACTCTCCCTTCCCCAACCGTGACACCCTGACCTTACATGTAACCATTAGGGGACACAAGGCTTTGTCCACACATGCTTGAAGACATGGCTAAAGGTCAATCAGATTTGTGATCATAATCCCTAGCTGTGTGTTGCCGCTGTCCATGTTATCTGTTGTCTGTAGGTTGTGAGGTGTGGAAACACTTTGTTGCTTTTATGAATTTTGTCTTGTTGCTTTTTTGTTCTATGTTGCTCTGTCTGTATGCTACGTCTTGCTTGTCTTATGTTGCTCTGTCTGCCTGCTACGTCTTGCTTGTTCTATGTTGCTCTGTCTGTATGCTACGTCTTGCTTGTTCTATGTTGCTCTGTCTGCGTGCTACGTCTTGTTTGTTCTATGTTGCTCTGTCTGTATGCTACGTCTTGCTTGTTCTATGTTGCTCTGTCTGCGTGCTACGTCTTGCTTGTTCTATGTTGCTCTGTCTGTATGCTACGTCTTGCTTGTTCTATGTTGCTCTGTCTGCGTGCTACGTCTTGCTTGTCCTATGTTGCTCTGCGTGTGCTCACTGCTCATTGATTGTCTATATTGTAATTGTTTTAATTAATAACCTGCCCAGGGACTGAGGTTGAAAATTAGCCGGCTGGCTAAAACCGTCACTTTTACTGAAATGTTGATTAATGTGCACTGTCCCTGTAAAAATAAAATAAACTTAAACTTAATACAATAATGGAAGAGAGAGGTGCACTATGGACCGGGGGAGGGAGGGAGGGAGAAGAGACACAGAGAGAGAGATAGAAATCTGTCACCGGCCTCAAGAGTGGAACAGTGGTCTAAGGCTGAGAGGAGAGGAGTCACTACAGACCCAGGTTGATTCCAGGCTTTGTCACCACCGGCCTTGATCGGGAAAACCATAGGGCACAACCCTGGCCCAGCCTTGTCCGGGTTAGGGGAGGGTTTGGCCGGGGGGGCTTTACGTGGCTCATCGCACTCTAGTGACTCCTTGTGGCGGGCCGGGCGCCTGCAGGCTGACTTCGGTTGTCAGTTGAACAGTGTTTCCTTTCGACACAGGTGCGGCTGGCTTCCGGGTTAAGCGAGCGGGTGTTATAAGGAGCACGGCATGTTTCGGAGGATGCATGAATCGACCTTCGCTTCTCCCGAGCCCATTGGGGAGTTGCAGCAATCAGACAAGATCGTAATTGCATATCATAAAATTGTAAAAATACATACAGAAAACCAACATAACAAAGCTATTACCTACAGAGAGATGAAGCTGGAGAAGAGTCCCCTTAGCAAGCCTGTCCTGCTTAGGGGACACACCACACAGAGCCCCAGGATAGCAACACAATCAGACCCAACCAAGTCATGAGAAAACAAAAAGAGAAGTACTTGGAAAGAATTGACCAAAAAAAAGTGAATGCTATTTGCCCCTAAACAGAGAGTACACAGTGGCAGAATACCTGACCACTGAGACTGACCCAAACTTAAGGAAAGCTTTGACTATGTACAGACTCAGTGAGCATAGCCTCACTATTGAGAAAGGCCACCGTAGGCAGACATGGCTCTCAAGAGAAGACAGGCTATGTTCACACTGCCCACAAAATGAGGTGGAAACTGAGCTGCACTTCCTAACCTCCTGCCAAATGTATGACCATATTAGAGACACATATGTCCCTCAGATTACACAGATCCACAAAGAATTTGAAAACAAACTAGATTTTGAACTCCCATATCTACTGGGTGAAATACCACAGTGTGCCATCACAGCAGCAAGATGTGTGACCTGTTGCCACGAGAAAAGGGCAACCAGTGAAGAACAAACACCATTATAAATACAACCAGTGAAGAACAAACACCATTGTAAATACAACCAGTGAAGAACAAACACCATTGTAAATACAACCCATATTTATGCTTATTTATTTTACTTTTTGTACTTTAACTATTTGCACTTTGTTACAACACTGTATATAGACATAATATGACATTTAAAATGTCACTTTTCCTTTGAAACCCTTGTGAGTGTAATGTTTATTGTAAAAATGTTATTTTACTTGCTTTTGGCAATTTACCCGAGAGAGTGGGGAGGGGGAGGGAAAGAGAGAAAGAGAGAGAGACGGAGATTGAGTGAGAGCATGAGATGGACAGATGCAGAAAGATAGGGGGTGAGAAAGACAAAGGCTGAGATATACTATATCAACCAACCCTCTCTACACAATATCTCTATATCTCTCTCTCTGCCTCTCTCTCTCTGCCTCTTTGGCAATGTAAACATGTGTTTCTCATGCCAATAAAGACCTTTGAATTGAATTGAGGGCCCGAGAGAGAGTGGGGAGGGGGGGAGGGAAAGAGAGAAAGAGAGAGAGACGGAGATACGAAGAGACAGACAGAGAGAGTGAGAGCATGAGATGGACAGATGCAGAAAGATAGGGGGGGGGTGAGAAAGACAAAGGCTGAGATATACTATATCAACCAACCCTCTCTACACAATATCTCTATATCTCTCTCTCTGCCTCTCTCTCTCTGCCTCTCTCTCTCTCTCTCTGCCTCTCTCTCTCTCTCTCTCTCTGCCTCTCTTTCTCTGCCTCTCTCTCTCAATTCAATTCAATTCAATTCAAGGGCTTTATTGGCATGGGAAACATGTGTTAACATTGCCAAAGCAAGTGAGGTAGACAACATACAAAGTGAATATATAAAGTGAAAAACAACAAAAATTAACAGTAAACATTACACATCTCTCTCTTTCTGCCTCTCCCTCTCTCTCTCTCTCCCCCTCCCTCCATGCCTTACTTCTGCCTCATCAAACATAACAGTTATGACACATAGCTAAGCAAGCATAATGAGGTACTGTATCTTAAACAGACAGTAGACTCATATCTGCAATGATACAGTCTACTGTACTACTGTACGTTTATGTCTGCAGAGGAGATAGAAGTTGCTTCTACATAATAATCTTAGCCTCGTACCACGTGTAGCGAAACTGAATTTAAGTTCGTACGAGGCTAATATAATGTGTCCGTCACCATTTTGTAACTTAAATCAAATAACGTTTTATTGGTCACATGTTATTGCGAGTGTAGCGAAAAGCTTGTGCTTCTAGTTCCGAATTTGACTGTATGGGGGAAAATTATTGGATGGTATGTGTGGTTGTAGAGAGGTTGTAGAGAGGATGTAGAGAGGTAACACTGACAAAGAAAAGGCTTAGGGAGATACTGTAGACAGACAGACAGACAGACAGACAGACAGACAGACAGACAGACAGACAGACAGACAGACAGACAGACAGACAGACAGACAGACAGACAGACAGACAGACAGACAGACAGACAGACAGACAGACAGACAGACAGACAGACAGACAGACAGACAGACAGACAGACAGACAGACAGACAGACAGACAGACAGACAGATAGACAGACAGATAGACAGAGAGAAAGAAAGAAAGAAAGAAAGACAGGGAAAAGAAAGGAGAGATACAGACAGGCGTGTTTCTATGGGAAGAACAGGAGACATACAGACAGGCGTGTTTCTATGGGAAGAACAGGAGACATACAGACAGGCGTGTTTCTATGGGAAGAACAGGAGAGATACAGACAGGCGTGTTTCTATGGGAAGAACAGGAGACATACAGACAGGCGTGTTTCTATGGGAAGAACAGGAGACATACAGACAGGCGTGTTTCTATGGGAAGAACAGGAGACATACAGACAGGCGTGTTTCTATGGGAAGAACAGGAGATATTTGGAGTCAGCGAATCTTGCAACATCGCCGGCAGCCAATCGGTGGGCTCGGTTAAAATGATGAAAGGGAGTGTCCTAGCAACAGCAGAGTAAATATCAGAGCAGCCATCATCCAATCTTAGTCGGGAAAAAGCACACAATACACAAACATGTGTTTGCCATGTACAGTCAGTCCTATCTGTGTGCTGTGAGGGTTATTTGAAACATCATTGTGTGTATAGCTGCAAGACACAAATGGATAGAGCTTTTACTCTTCTACATTTACACACACTGTATATAGATGTTTCTATTTTTCTATTGTGTTATTGACTGTACGTTTGTTTATTCCATGTGTAACTCTGTTGTTGTTGTTGTTTGTGTCACACTGCTTTGCTTTATCTTGGCCAGGTCGCAGTTGTAAATGAGAACTTGTTCTCAACTGGCCTCACCTGGTTAAATAAAGGTTTAGGGTTATATATATATATATATATATATATATATAAATATATATATATATATATATATATATATATATATATATAAATACCTGGTTAAATAAAGGTTTAGGGCAGGGGTGTCAAAGTCAAATGGACGGAGGGCCAAATAAAAAATTTAGCTACAAGCCGAGGGCCGGACTGTTCGAATGTTCATTGAAATTTTTTTAAATGACGCATATAGTCTAGTGAACCTAATTGAACCTACTGAAAACCTAACAAATATATTCCAATATGATCAGATAAATAAAGCAATATTTTCTTATGGCTCTGTCAGTAATCTTTAATTTTCAACAGACACAAAAGACAAATTTCCTTTATATAAAAATCCCCATAACATGAACATTAAATGAAAGAAACCGGTATTCAAGGCACCATCAGTAGCCTATATTTTCTATTTTAGCAAAAGTGGGCTAAATTTACTTCAAAGAAAAAAACAATAATAGCAATTTTCTATCATCCACTCAACTTGGTTTTAAATGCCTTCACTGTACTGTACATATCAGAGATGACACGATCCCGACCCTGCAGCTGCAAGTTCATTGCATTCAGATGACTCGTAATGTCACACAGAAAAGCCATTTCACACAGAAACATTTCGTCTCGGAGTTGTGTTGTGTCTTTCCCTTTGCTGTCCAAGAACAGACAAATCTCCTCACGAAGCTCGAAACATCTTTGAAGCACCTTTCCCTGGCTTAGCCATCGCACCTCTGTGTGATAAGGCAAATCACCATGCTCCGTTTCTAACTCCGTCAGAAATGCCTTGAACTGGCGGTGATTCAAACCTTTGGCTCTGATAAAGTTAACTGTGCGCGTGATGATGCTCATTACATGCTCCATTTTCAAGGCTTTACCGCACAACGCTTCCTGGTGTATGATACAATGATAAGCTGTCAGCTCACCTGTCGCGTTTTCCTCTTGCATCTTTTCCCGTATCTTCCCCACCAGTCCGCTCCTGTGTCCACACATCGCAGGTGCTCCGTCGGTTGTCAAACCCACAAGTTTTTCCCAAGGCAGCTCCATCTCATTTACACATCTTGACACCTCTTCATACAAATCATGCCCCGTAGTTGTGCCATGCATAGGACGTAAAGCCAAAAACTCCTCTGTCACGCTTAGGCTGGAGTCCACTCCGCGGATGAAAATTGACAACTGGGCAATGTCAGAAATGTCGGTGCTCTCATCCACAGCCAAGGAATATGCAATGAAATCTTTTCCCTTTTTCACAAGCTGCTCTTTTAGATTGATGGACAACTGGTCTACTCTCTCGGCAATGGTGTTTCTGCTCAGACTCACATTTAAAAAGAGTTGCCTTTTTTCTGGGCAAACTTCGTCACAAACTTTAATCATGCAGTTTTTGATGAAATCCCCCTCCGTAAATGGCCGGGCTGATTTAGCGATCTCTTCTGCCAAAATAAAACTGGCCTTGACAGCAGCCTGGCCTTGTGATTTGGCTTTTTTGAACAGAGCCTGTCGAGATTTGAGGCCTCGTTTTAATTCCTCTGCCTTTTGTAGCCTTTGTTCCATGTCCATATTCTTGTTTTTGTCCGCGTGTTTCGTTTCATAATGTCGTCTCAGATTATACTCTTTCAGTACCGCCACACTTTCTCCACACAGAAGACACACAGGTTTTCCAGCTACCTCCGTGAACAAATACTCCGACTCCCACCTTGTTTGAAACCCCGGTTCTCAGTGTCCACCTTCCGTTTTGCCATTTTTGATGGGTATCTGAAAGTTAATTTTACTGTGATGCTGACAACTGCTGTGCCAATAAATATTGAAATGAAGCAGCCTACTGCTCGGTGCGTCACCGTTGCATTGTGGGAAATGTAGTATTGGTGCGTGTAAAAGATCTGCGGGCTGCCGGCTTGCTGCGGTCTGCGGGCCGGTTCTAATAACAAATCAAGATCATCCCAGGGGCCGTAAAAAACCTTCTCGCGGGCCGGATGTGGCCCGCGGGCCTTGACTCTGACATATGTGGTTTAGGGTTATATCTATATATATATATATAAATACCTGGTTAAATAAAGGTTTAGGGTTATATATATATATAAATACCTGGTTAAATAAAGGTTATATATATAAATACCTGGTTAAATAAAGGGTTATATATATAAATACCTGGTTAAATAAAGGTTTAGGGTTATATATATAAATACCTGGTTAAATAAAGGTTTAGGGTTATATATATATATATATATAAATACCTGGTTAAATAAAGGGTTATATATATAAATACCTGGTTAAATAAAGGTTTAGGGTTATATATATATATATAAATAACTGGTTAAATAAAGGGTTATATATAAATACCTGGTTAACACTGTGCCAAGTTACTTTTCAGTGTGTTCTCACCAACAAATAAACAGTAGTCAAGGGGGGTGGGTACTGCACTCAGGTAAACAGTAGTCAAGGGGGTGTGGGTACTGGGTAAACAGTAGTCAAGGGGGTGGGTACTGCACTCAGGTAAACAGTAGTCAAGGGGGGGTGGGTACTGCACTCAGGTAAACAGTAGTCAAGGGGGTGGGTACTGCACTCAGGTAAACAGTAGTCAGGGGTGTGGGTACTGGGTAAACAGTAGTCAGGGGGTGTGGGTACTGCACTCAGGTAAGCAGTAGTCAAGGGGGTGTGGGTACTGGGTAAACAGTAGTCAAGGGGGTGGGTACTGCACTCAGGTAAACAGTAGTCAAGGGGGTGTGGGTACTGCACTCAGGTAAACAGTAGTCAAGGGGGTGGGTACTGCACTCAGGTAAAAAGTAGTCAAGGGGGTGTGGGTACTGGGTAAACAGTAGTCAGGGGGGGGTACTGGGTAAACAGTAGTCGAGGGGGTGGGTACTGCACTCGGTGCATTCAGGTAAACAGTAGTCAAGGGGGTGGGTACTGGGTAAACAGTAGTCAAGGGGGTGTGGGTACTGGGTAAACAGTAGTCAGGGGGGTGGGTACTGGGTAAACAGTAGTCGAGGGGGTGGGTACTGGGTAAACAGTAGTCAGGGGGTGTGGGTACTGCACTCAGGTAAACAGTAGTCAGGGGGTGTGGGTACTGGGTAAACAGTAGTCAGGGGGTGTGGGTACTGCACTCAGGTAAACAGTAGTCAGGGGGTGTGGGTACTGGGTAAACAGTAGTCAGGGGGTGTGGGTACTGCACTCAGGTAAACAGTAGTCAAGGGGGTGGGTACTGCACTCAGGTAAACAGTAGTCAGGGGGTGTGGGTACTGGGTAAACAGTAGTCAGGGGTGTGGGTACTGCACTCAGGTAAACAGTAGTCAGGGGGTGTGGGTACTGCACTCGGTGCACTTGGGGAAACAGTAGTCAGGGGGTGTGGGTACTGCACTCAGGTAAACAGTAGTCAGGGGTGTGGGTACTGCACTCAGGTAAACAGTAGTCAGGGGGTGTGGGTACTGCACTCAGTGCATTCAGGTAAACAGTAGTCAGGGGGTGTGGGTACTGCACTCAGGTAAACAGTAGTCAGGGGGTGTGGGTACTGCACTCAGGTAAACAGTAGTCAGGGGGTGTGGGTACTGCACTCAGGTAAACAGTAGTCAGGGGGTGTGGGTACTGCACTCAGGTAAACAGTAGTCAGGGGGTGTGGGTACTGCACTCGGTGCATTCAGGTAAACAGTAGTCAAGGGGTGTGGGTACTGGGTAAACAGTAGTCAGGGGTGTGGGTACTGGGTTAACAATAGTCAGGGGGTGTGGGTACTGCACTCAGGTAAACAGTAGTCAGGGGGTGTGGGTACTGGGTAAACAATAGTCAGGGGTGTGGGTACTGCACTCGGTACACTCGGGGAACAGTAGTCAGGGGGTGTGGGTACTGGGTAAACAGTAGTCAGGGGTGTGGGTACTGCACACAGTGCACTCAGGTAAACAGTAGCCAGGAGGTGTGGGTACTGGGTAAACAGTAGTTAGGGGGTGTGGGTACTGGGTAAACAGTAGTCAGGGGGTGTGGGTACTGGGTAAACAGTAGTCAGGGGGTGTGGGTACTGCACACAGTGCACTCAGGTAAACAGTAGTCAGGGGGTGTGGGTACTGGGTAAACAG
The DNA here is from genome assembly GCF_021184085.1 of Oncorhynchus gorbuscha. Taxonomy (NCBI): domain Eukaryota; kingdom Metazoa; phylum Chordata; class Actinopteri; order Salmoniformes; family Salmonidae; genus Oncorhynchus; species Oncorhynchus gorbuscha. The sequence continues at coordinate 60,918,486 of NC_060196.1, read as the reverse complement.
TAGTCAGGGGGTGTGGGTACTGGGTAAACAGTAGTCAGGGGTGTGGGTACTGGGTAAACAGTAGTCAGGGGTGTGGGTACTGGGTAAACAGTAGTCAGGGGGGTGGGTACTGGGTAAACAGTAGTCAGGGGGTGTGGGTACTGGGTAAACAGTAGTCAGGGGGTGTGGGTACTGGGTAAACAGTAGTCAGGTGGTGTGGGTACTGGGTAAACAGTAGTCAGGGGGTGTGGGTACTGGGTAAACAGTAGTCAGGGGGTGTGGGTACTGGGTAAACAGTAGTCAGGGGGTGTGGGTACTGGGTAAACAGTAGTCAGGGGGTGTGGGTACTGCACACAGTGCTCTCAGGTAAACAGTAGTCAGAATCATTGAGAGGGTTCGGTTAATCTTTGCCCGTTTATAGCACGTGTGTTCTGCACTACCTGAAAGACAGTTTCTATCTCAAGGCCATCAGACTGTTAAACAGCCATCACTAGCACATTAGAGACTGCTGCCTGTAGGCATAGACAAGAAATCACTGACCACTTTAAGGAATGAAACACTAGTCACTTCAACAAGGTTTTACATATCTGGCATTACTCATCTCATCTGTACTGTATATACTGCATTATATACTATTCTACTTTATCTTAGTCTATGTATATACTGTATTCTATACTATTCTACTGTATCTTAGTCTATGTATATACTGCATTCTATACTATTCTACTGTATCTTAGTCTATGCATTACTCATCTCATCTGTACTGTATATACTGCATTATATACTATTCTACTGTATCTTAGTCTATGCATTACTCTTCTCATCTGTATATACTGTATTCTATACTATTCTACTGTATCTTAGTCTATGCATTACTCTTCTCATCTGTATATACTGTATTCTATACTATTCTACTGTATCTTAGTCTATGTATATACTGTATTCTATACTATTCTACTGTATCTTAGTCTATGCATTACTCATCTCATCTGTACTGTATATACTGTATTCTATACTATTCTACTGTATCTTAGTCTATGCATTACTCATCTCATCTGTACTGTATATACTGTATTCTATACTATTCTACTATATCTTAGTCTATGTATGTACTGTATTCTATACTATTCTACTGTATCTTAGTCTATGCATTACTCATCTCATCTGTACTGTATGTACTGTATTCTATACTATTCTACTGTATCTTAGTCTATGCATTACTCATCTCATCTGTACTGTATATACTGTATTCTATACTATTCTACTGTATCTTAGTCTATGCATTACTCGTCTCATCTGTACTGTATATACTGCATTCTATACTATTCTACTATATCTTAGTCTATGTATGTACTGTATTCTATACTATTCTACTGTATCTTAGTCTATGCATTACTCATCTCATCTGTACTGTATATACTGTATTCTATACTATTCTACTATATCTTAGTCTATGTATGTACTGTATTCTATACTATTCTACTGTATCTTAGTCTATGCATTACTCATCTCATCTGTACTGTATGTACTGTATTCTATACTATTCTACTGTATCTTAGTCTATGCATTACTCATCTCATCTGTACTGTATATACTGTATTCTATACTATTCTACTGTATCTTAGTCTATGCATTACTCGTCTCATCTGTACTGTATATACTGCATTCTATACTATTCTACTATATCTTAGTCTATGTATGTACTGTATTCTATACTATTCTACTGTATCTTAGTCTATGCATTACTCATCTCATCTGTACTGTATATACTGTATTCTATACTATTCTACTATATCTTAGTCTATGTATGTACTGTATTCTATACTATTCTACTGTATCTTAGTCTATGCATTACTCATCTCATCTGTACTGTATGTACTGTATTCTATACTATTCTACTGTATCTTAGTCTATGCATTACTCATCTCATCTGTACTGTATATACTGTATTCTATACTATTCTACTGTATCTTAGTCTATGCATTACTCATCTCATCTGTACTGTATATACTGTATTCTATACTATTCTACTGTATCTTAGTCTATGTATATACTGTATTCTATACTATTCTACTGTATCTTAGTCTATGTATATACTGTATTCTATACTATTCTACTGTATCTTAGTCTATGTATATACTGTATTCTATACTATTCTACTGTATCCGTTCTGCTCCTCCATCGCTCGTCCATATGTATATAGTCTTAATTCATTCCTTACTTAGATTTACGTGTGTATTTGGTATATGTTGTAAAACTGTTAAGATATTACTTGTTAGACATTACTGTCGAAGCTAGAAACACAATCATTTCGCTACACCCGCAATAACATCTGCTAAACGCGTGTATGAGACCAATAAAATTGTATTGTATTTTAATTCTAATTTTAATTTGATTGCATTCGATTTGGAGCCTCTCTGAAGTGAGCCAGGTGCCCGATCTGTCCGTCGGTGAAGTCGGCTCAAAACAAACATCATTTAAACATGTTTACTATTCATTTTGTATTCATATTTTTTAGTTAACCTTTAATTAACTAGGCAAGTCGGGTTAAGAACAAATTCTTATTTTACAATGACGGGCCAAACACTAACCCGGACAACGCTGGGCCAAGTTGTGCTGAGTAATGAGTAGGATTCTGTGTTTGCAAAAGTGATTCGTTTTTGATTTATTTTATTTTAAAACGGTTTATCTGCCTTCACCCTCTCGCTTTCGACCGATGATGGGACGTTTTTTTAACAAATCAACTCCTTTTAGACTATTGTATTTTAACCAAGCAAGAAAAATAAACAAACACAATCCCTTTTTTCAACGAGTGTTTCACGACAGTCATTTAATGGGTCGGTCGAAATCAGTGTTTTAAGAAGAGGGTTCATAGTGTAATTTAGTTCGATCCCCGGGACCACCCATACGTAGAATGTATGCACACATGACTGTAAGTCGCTTTGGATAAAAGCGTCTGCTAAATGGCATATATTATATATTATATAATTTATATGTATATTTAGATTTATATGTCATTTAGCAGACGCTTTTATCCAAAGCGACTTACAGTCATGTGTGCATACATTCTACGTATGGGTGGTCCCGGGGATCGAACCCACTACCCTGGCGTTACAAGCGCCATGCTCTACCAACTGAGCTACAGAAGGAGGGACCTACGGCTAGGTGTATCTGAAGACTGTGGGATTTGCCTCCCGGATTGGATAGTTGGACAATTATTTAATGTATAGTTTTGATAGCCCCCTACACACACACACACACACACACACACACACACACACACACACACACACACACACACACACACACACACACACACACACACACACACACACACACACACACACACACACACACACACACACACACACACACACACACACACACTTATATTAATTTCATTAAGTAGGTGGCTCTTTCAAAAGAGCCTTTGGGTTCGGGGAGTGTCAGGCAAGTGTCAGTGAGAGTGATGGTGTGTACTACTGCATGCGTCTTTGTTAGAACGGAGGAGAGACCAGATCTCAGACTCTCGAGGAAGAAAGAGGTCGTTGCCCTCCTCCGTGAGATGCTTGCATCTCCATCCCTACAGTACTGCCTAGGGACACAGTGCTTTATATGGCAGACTGGTGGTAATGCCTCTGTCACGGAGAAATGCAATCTGGTCCATGTGGAACGACCTTTGCCAATTCAAATGCACGCAGTAAACATGGTACTACACTCTATCAATACTTAACATTTATGTTCTGTTCCAAATCTATGAGTGAATCCCTAAGGCTGTTGCGTTGACCATGTCACCGAACACCGGCAGTCACGAGTGATGACTGCAGTAAAATGACATGCAACTGTTGAGTCACGGAAATCTCCTCTCATGCACGCGGGACATGCTTTGCTAGTACCCAAAATGCTAAGGACCATCAAGACCTAATGTCGTGGTACTCAGGGCGATATTGTCCCTCCATCAGGTCATAATGACCTGGTACTCAGGGCTCTATTGTCCCTCCATCAGGTCCTAATGGCCTGGTACTCAGGCCTCTATTGTCCCTCCATCAGGTTCTAATGGCCTGGTACTCATGGTACTCAGGGCTCTATTGTCCCTCCATCAGGTCCTAATGTCCTGGTACTCAGGGCTCTATTGTCCCTCCATCAGGTCCTAATGGCCTGGTACTCAGGGCTCTATTGTCCCTCCATCAGGTCCTAATGGCCTGGTACTCAGGGCTCTATTGTCCCTCCATCAGGTCCTAATGGCCTGGTACTCAGGGCTCTATTGTCCCTCCATCAGGTCCTAATGGCCTGGTACTCAGGGCTCTATTGTCCCTCCATCAGGTCCTAATGGCCTGGTACTCAGGGCTCTATTGTCCCTCCATCAGGTCCTAATGGCCTGGTACTCAGGGCTCTATTGTCCCTCCATCAGGTCCTAATGGCCTGGTACTCAGGGCTCTATTGTCCCTCCATCAGGTCCTAATGGCCTGGTACTCAGGGCTCTATTGTCCCTCCATCAGGTCCTAATGGCCTGGTACTCAGGGCTCTATTGTCCCTCCATCAGGTCCTAATGGCCTGGTACTCAGGGCTCTATTGTCCATTTAACCACTCTGACATCAATGAAAATACAATCTAAAATCACATCCAAACACTAATCATCCAAAACCTGTGTCATCATGCCTTTTAAATCTCCCCTCACTGTGATTGATACATGTGAAGAAAGAAGTTCAATAACAAAAACTGAGTTTGGAACACGGTCGTTGTGGACGAAATGGAGATGTAGTAAGGTGATGAATCATTCAAAAACCCCATATGAATAATATCAGAGCTTGTGCATACGCATAGGCTTATGAGCCCAACCCCTGAGAAAAATAAAAATAAATAAAATGATGATTGTGCCTCATACAATACATAGTCTACCACATATTACCCATTGGCAGAAAAACGTTTTTATATATTTTTTAAACGGATTTATTAAGAGGTCTCTGGTACATAGTAGTTGGTCTAGCCTAAATTCAAGTAATGACCTTTGAGTGTGGACTCTGTTATTATTCATACTGGATGGACTGGTTAGCTCATGCTCCTCTCCAACGGGTCTGTCCATGAGGTTGGTTAATTGATTGTGCAGGGCGGCTAACAGGTAGCCTACAATTACAGTGAATTTCTACTTGGTTTTTCAATAGCCTAATAATAGTGATTTTTTTCATTTCATAATTAATTGGGTGACACATTACCGTTAGCTATAGAGACTATCTCACCACCGTCCGTTTCCATCTCCTCCCCTGTCTGTCCTTTATTCATTTCTCTAACATGCCGAGGGGCTGTCAACAGTTTACTAAAATATATTCAGTTGCAAAAAAAAACCTATCGATGTTCCGAACAGATTTCAATTAATTTCCCTAATGAAGCACGGGGTAGATGCAGGAATACGGTTGGAGAGCCCATGGCATACAGAGTACTGGGTAGATGCAGGAACAGGGTTGGAGAGCCCATGGCATACAGAGTACTGGGTATCTGCAGGAAGAGGGTTGGAGAACCCATGGCATACAGAGTACTGGGTATCTGCAGGAACAGGGTAGGAGAGCCCATGGCATACAGAGCACGGGGTAGATGCAGGAACAGGGTTGGAGAGCCCATGGCACACAGAATACTGGGCGAATATGACCTGTATCTCAGTGAGAGCATGCTCTTCAAACATTGGTTGATGCTATAAAACCAATGTAGCCTACCAGGCATCAGTGAAAAACAGACCGGTGGTGAAAGTGTGCGGCCTCCATTCGCTATTGGAGCGCATAAAGATCACATGTCCCGCCCTCGCCCCCGACCCCGCCCCTACCCCCGCCCCCCGATCCGTCCATTTGATAACGGGGCCATTCTAAATCAAAACTAATGAAACATATTAGTAAAGACAAGATTCATTGGAGTATAGTCTGATAGGTGGAAATTGGATCATTTGATGAGAGAACAGGGTGTACAGCCCGAAACAAGGACACAGAGAGTAAGTTTAAATTTTTATCTCTACTTTCTCAAATCGTCAATAGTCTATTGTCGCATCGTATATGTTCTGATTTCTAAGACATTGTAAGGGTTGTATCGTTCACGAAACTAAACTTGCTAAATAACTCTTAAATCTAGTAAACAAATAATCACTTTTGCGCTCAACTGATTCTACTACTCAGCTGTTCTTCCATGAATAGTCCAGTACTACCACACCTGATTCTACTACCACACCTGATTCTACTACCACACCTGATTCTACTACCACACCTGATTCTACTACCACACCTGATTCTACTACCACACCTGATTCTACTACCACACCTGATTCTACTACCACACCTGATTCTACTACCACACCTGATTCTACACCACACCTGATTCTACTACCACACCTGATTCTACTACCACACCTGATTCTACTACCACACCTGATTCTACTACCACACCTGATTCTACTACCACACCTGATTCTACTACCACACCTGATTCTACTACCACACCTGATTCTACTACCACACCTGATTCTACTACCACACCTGATTCTACACCACACCTGATTCTACTACCACACCTGATTCTACTACCACACCTGATTCTACTACCACACCTGATTCTACACCACACCTGATTCTACTACCACACCTGATTCTACTACCACACCTGATTCTACTACCACACCTGATTCTACTACCACACCTGATTCTACACCACACCTGATTCTACTACCACACCTGATTCTACACCACACCTGATTCTACTACCACACCTGATTCTACTACCACACCTGATTCTACTACCACACCTGATTCTACTACCACACCTGATTCTACTACCACACCTGATTCTACTACCACACCTGATTCTACTACCACACCTGATTCTACTACCACACCTGATTCTACTGCCACACCTGATTCTACTACCACACCTGATTCTACTACCACACCTGATTCTCCTACTCAGCTGTTCACTGAGATCTCAGCTGTTCTTCGAGACCGTGAATAGTAGTATCAGGTGTGGTAGAACTGGTCTTGTACAGAAAAGGCTGTATAAACCCGCAGCTTGCCAAGAGACATTGTGGCCATCTCTGAATTCTATTTACAAAGTCGACGATATCTGATGAAAGTACATTTTACATTTAGTGACAACTCACCTTTTTGTTAACAGGTAATGTAGTACTGGGAATTTATACAGTAAACGGTTTGTGTTGATTATTTGTGTATTTTCCAGGAGCTTGCGATTGTCGTAGAGGGATCAGGGATCATTTTATTTTGACTCTTCTAATTACGTTGGTCATTTTTACAATTATTATTATTATAATATCGTTTATAACAAATAATAAAACACCTCAAGTATGAATTAGGCTGTTTGAGAAGATTTGAATCGTAAGAATCCTGCCTTGACATAGTTTGAAGTACAATAGCAACATAGTTACTGTAGTAGGTTGAAGATGTGTGCTGGATAACCTTGGTAGAGCCTGGGTTGAATAGGGATTGTGGTGCTGTAAAACCTTGGTAGAGCCTGGGTTGAATAGGGATTGTGGTGCTGTAAAACCTTGGTAGAGCCTGGGTTGAATAGGGATTGTGGTGCTGTAAAACCTTGGTAGAGCCTGGGTTGAATAGGGATTGTGGTGCTGTAAAACCTTGGTAGAGCCTGGGTTGAATAGGGATTGTGGTGCTGTAAAACCTTGGTAGAGCCTGGGTTGAATAGGGATTGTGGTGCTGTAAAACCTTGGTAGAGCCTGGGTTGAATAGGGATTGTGGTGCTGTAAAACATAGGTAGAGCCTGGGTTGAATAGGGATTGTGGTGCTGTAAAACCTTGGTAGAGCCTGGGTTGAATAGGGATTGTGGTGCTGTAAAACCTTGGTAGAGCCTGGGTTGAATAGGGATTGTGGTGCTGTAAAACCTTGGTAGAGCGTGGGTTGAATAGGGATTGTGGTGCTGTAAAACCTTGGTAGAGCGTGGGGGGAATAGGGATTGTGGTGCTGTAAAACCTTGGTAGAGCCTGGGTTGAATAGGGATTGTGGTGCTCATGTGAATTTCCTTTATTTTTCAGCTTCAGACCAATGCCTATTATCACTTAAAACATATTTTTAATTTTAAATAATACCACTATCAGATTATTTTATGCAAAGTGACTTAGTCATGCATGAATACATTTTACGTACGGGTGGTCCCGGGACCGAACCCCCTACCCTGGCGTTGCAGGCACTAAGCTCTACCAACTGAGCTACAGGATGGTTGATGGTGATCGATTCAATACTGAATTACAGAGATAATTACACATATAGGATGCCTGCCTGCCTGCCTGCCTGCCTGCCTGCCTGCCTGCCTGCCTGCCTGCCTGCCTGCCTGCCTGCCTGCCTGCCTGCCTGCCTGCCTGCCTGCCTGCCTGCCTGCCTGCCTGCCTGCCTGCCTGCCTGCCTGCCTGCCTGCCTGCCTGCCTGCCTGCCTGCCTGCCTGCCTGCCTCTCGCTCTCAGTCTCTCCATATATCCTTCCAAAATGCCCCATACATAACAGGGTTATTCTCTCCATTCATCCTTTCATTCATTTTTCCCCTCCCTCTCTGTCTGTCCTCCCTAAACGACCCACAATGCACCATTTCTGCACTGTGATCTAGGACTATTGTTTTTTTTTGGCAGTGTGTTTGCATAGCGGCAGGGCAGACAGTAGTGTTATCCACGGTGGAGGGGGAGAAAGGTAGAGATGGGAGCCATGCAGAGAGAGTCAGCTGGTAGTGCACAATGACCATACTGAGGTGTGTGTGTGTGTGTGTCTGCAATGTACTGCAG
>NC_060196.1:60797235-60904735 GCF_021184085.1 Oncorhynchus gorbuscha | reverse complement strand
TCACCCACCAGAGGCCCCAGGGGGAGGGGGAGACAGGGGGAGAAGGGGAGACAGGGGGAGGGGGAGACAGGGGGAGAAGGGGAGACAGGGGGAGAAGGGGAGGGGGGGGGGGAGGGGGGGAGACAGGGGGAGAAGGGGAGACAGGGGGAGGGGAGACAGGGGGAGAAGGGGGAGACAGGGGGAGAAGGGGAGGGGGAGACAGGGGGAGAAGGGGAGGGGGAGACAGGGGGAGAAGGGGAGAGTGGAAAAGGGGAGGGGGACAGCGGGAGAAGGGGAGGGGGAGACAGGGGGAGAAGGGGAGACAGGGGGAGAAGGGGGGGGAGGGAGACAGGGGGAGAAGGGGAGAGTGGAAAAGGGGAGGGGGACAGCGGGTCAGAGGCTGATCCCTAGGCAGTCCGGGTGAGGGGACAGCGAGTCAGAGACTGATCCCTAGGCAGTCTGGGTGAGGTGGACAGCAGGTCAGAGACTGATCCTTAGTCAGTCTGGGAGAGGAGGACAGCGAGTCAGAGACTGATCCCTAGGCAGTCTGTGTGAGGGGGACAGCGAGTCAGAGACTGATCCTTAGGCAGTCTGGGAGAGGAGGACAGCGAGTCAGAGACTGATCCATAGGCAGTCTGGATGATGGGGACAGCGAGTCAGAGACTGATCCCTAGGCAGTCTGGGTGAGGGGGACAGCGAGTCAGGGGACAGCGAGTCAGAGACTGATCGCTAGGCAGTCTGGATGATGGGGACAGCGAGTCAGAGACTGATGCCCGGGCAGTGCTCCTATGTCTGGGTGAGGGGGACAGCGAGTCAGAGACTGATGCCCGGGCAGTGCTCCTATGTCTGGGTGAGGGGGACAGCGAGTCAGAGACTGATCCCCAGGCAGTGCTCATATGTCTGGGTGAGGTGGACAGCAGGTCAGAGACTGATCCCTAGGCAGTCTGGGTGAAGGGACAGCGGGTCAGAGACTGATCCCTAGGCAGTCTGGATGATGGGGACAGCGAGTCAGAGACTGATCCCTAGGCAGTCTGGGTGAGGGGGACAGCGAGTCTGGGTGAGGTGGGCCTGATCCCTAGAGACTGATCCCTAGGCAGTCTGGGTGAGGGGGACAGCGAGTCTGAGACTGATCCCTAGGCAGTGCTCATATGTCTGGGTGAGGGGGACAGCGAGTCAGAGACTGATCCCCTGGGCAGTGCTCATATGTCTGGGTGAGGGGGACAGCGAGTCAGAGACTGATCCCTAGGCAGTCTGGGTGAGGGGGACAGCGAGTCAGAGACTGATCCCTAGGCAGTCTGGGTGAGGGGGACAGCGAGTCAGAGACTGATCCCTAGGCAGTCTGGGTGAGGGGGACAGCGAGTCTGAGACTGATCCCTAGGCAGTGCTCATATGTCTGGGTGAGGGGGACAGCGAGTCTGAGACTGATCCCTAGGCAGTCTGGGTGAGGGGGACAGCGAGTCTGAGCCTGATCCCTAGGCAGTGCTCATATGTCTGGGTGAGGGGGACAGCGAGTCAGATACTGATCCCTAGGCAGTCTCGGTGAGGGGGACAGCGAGTCTGAGACTGATCCCTAGGCAGTGCTCATATGTCTGGGTGAGGGGGACAGCGAGTCAGAGACTGATCCATAGGCAGTCTGGGTGAGGGGGACAGCGAGTCTGAGACTGATCCCTAGGCAGTGCTCATATGTCTGGGTGAGGGGGACAGCGAGTCTGAGACTGATCCCTAGGCAGTCTGGGTGAGGGGGACAGCGAGTCTGAGCCTGATCCCTAGGCAGTGCTCATATGTCTGGGTGAGGGGGACAGCGAGTCAGATACTGATCCCTAGGCAGTCTCGGTGAGGGGGACAGCGAGTCAGATACTGATCCCTAGGCAGTCTCGGTGAGGGGGACAGCGAGTCTGAGCCTGATCCCTAGGCAGTGCTCATATGTCTGGGGGAGGGGGACAGCGAGTCAGAGACTGATCCCCGGGCAGTACTCATATGTCTGGGTGAGGGGGACAGCGAGTCAGAGACTGATCCCCGGGCAGTGCTCATATGTCTGGATGAGGGGGACAGCGAGTCAGAGACTGATCCCTAGGCAGTCTGGGTGAGGGGGACAGCGAGTCAGAGACTGATCCCTAGGCAGTGCTCATGTGTCTGGTTGAGGGGGACAGCGGGTTAGAGACTGATCCCTAGGCAGTCTGGGTGAGGGGGACAGCGAGTCAGAGACTAATCCCCGGGCAGTGCTCATATGTCTGGGTGAGGGGGACAGCGAGTCAGAGACTGATCCCCGGGCAGTGCTCATATGTCTGGGTGAGGGGAGGAATTCTGTTCAGTAGCAGGGACTTACTTTATGTCTTAACATGTTGGGGGAAGGCCTACATCATCCCTAGATGAGACAAGCCCTCTAATAGGCTCAATTTATATTGTTTTCAGAAATATATATTTAGGAGTAATTTATTGTTTTATGGACAGTGAGTTCTAATAGATTGGGTAACTTTGATCACGATCCAGTGGGTTCTAATAGATCAGGTAACTCTGTACACGACCCAGTGGGTTCTAATTAATCAGGTAACTCTGTACACGTCCCAGTGGGTTGTAATTAATCAGGTAACTCTGTACACGACCCAGTGGGTTCTAATTAATCAGGTAACTCTGTCCACAACCCAGTGGGTTCTAATTAATCAGGTAACTCTGTACACGACCCAGTGGGTTCTAATTAATCAGGTAACTCTGTACACGACCCAGTGGGTTCTAATTAATCAGGTATCTCTGTACACGACCCGGTGGGTTCTAATTAATCAGGTAACTCTGTACACGACCCAGTGGGTTCTAATTAATCAGGTAACTCTGTACACGACCCGGTGGGTTCTAATTAATCAGGTAACTCTGTACACGACCCAGTGGGTTCTAATTAATCAGGTAACTCTGTACACGACACGGTGGGTTCTAATAGATCAGCTATAGTTCATTATAGTGTATTGTTCACATAGACAGTCAATCTAGGATATTGTTCAAAGGCAATCTTGGCACTTTCCAATATGATTTAAAATGTTAACCACATTTAAGTCAAAAGGGAAGGAAGGAAGGAAGTAGGGAAGGTGATACTGCACACAGCTTTTCCCTGAACATCTCACCTCTCTCCCTCATCCTCCCTCTTTCCCTCCATCCCTCTATCCCTTTCTCCCACCTTCCTCCCTCCCTCCCTCTCTTTCTCCCTCCCTCTCTCCCTCCCTCCTTCCTCCCTCTCTTTCTCCCTCCCTCTCTCACACCATACCCCTCTCTCCCTCCATCCTCCCTCTCTCCCTCTCTCTCCCTCCCTTCCACTTTCCTCTCACTCTCCCTCCATCCTCGCTCTCTCTCACCATCCCCCTCTCTCTCCCTCCATCCTCCCTCTCTCCCTCTCTCTCCCTCCCTTCCACCTTCCTCTCTCTCTCTCACCATCCCCCCTCTCTCCCACCATCCTCCATCTCTCCCTCCCTCCTCCCCCTTGCTAACAACGATGGCAAAAAAACAGCATTTGAGTGTGTGCCAACCCTGGTGCACGAGGGGGTACGCAGCTGGAGGTTGAATTAGATGACTCCTTACTACAACCCTGAGTAAGATAATAATATCAGCAAAGTAATACATGTCGGCATCGCGCCGACAGAAACAAACATCTTTCTGGTAAGAAGAGGGGTGGGGGCGTATGCCTTATGGCTAACGAGACGTGGTGTGATCAAAGAAACATACAGGAACTCAAATCCTTCTGTTCACCTGATTTAGAATTCCGCACAATCAAATGTCGACCGCATTATCTACCAAGAGAATTTGATTATAATCACAGCCGTATATATTCCCCCCCCAAGCAGAAACATCGATGGCTCTGAACGAACTTTATTTGACTCTTTGCAAACTGGAATCCAAACATCCTGAGGCTGCATTCATTGTAGCTGGGGATTTTAACAAGGCTAATCTGAAAACAAGACTCCCTAAATTGTATCAGCATATCGATTGCGCAACCAGGGCCGGAAAAACCTTGGATCATTGTTACTCTAACTTCCGCAACGCATATAAGGCCTTGCCCCGCCCTCCTTTCGGAAAAGCTGACCACGACTCCATTTTGTTGATCCCTGCCTACAGACAGAAACAAAAACGGTTCCACACTCCAAGACTGCTTCCATCACTGGGATGTTTCGTATTGCGTCAGATAACAACATTGACAAATACGCTGATTCGGTGTGCGAGTTCATTAGAACCTGCGTTGAAGATGTCGTTCCCATAGCAACGATTAAAACATTCCCTAACCAAAACCGTGGATTGATGGCAGCATTCGCGTGAAACTGAAAGCACGAACCACTGCTTTTAATCAGGGCAAGGTGACTGGTAACATGACCGAATACAAACAGTGCAGCTATTCCCTCCGCAAGGCTTTCAAACAAGCTAAGCGTCAGTATAGAGACAAAGTAGAATCTCAATTCAACGGCTCAGACACAAGAGGCATGTGGCAGGGTCGACAGTCAATCACGGACTACAAGAAGAAAACCAGCCCAGTCACGGACCAGGATGTCTTGCTCCCAGGCAGACTAAGTAACTTTTTTGCGCGCTTTGAGGACAATACAGTGCCACTGACACGGCCTGCAATGAAAACATGCGGACTCTCCTTCACTGCAGCTGAGGTGAGTAAAACATTTAAACGTGTTAACCCTCGCAAGGCTGCAGGCCCAGACAGCATCCCCAGCCGCGCCCTCAGAGCATGCGCAGACAAGCTGGCCGGTGTGTTTACGGACATATTCAATCAATCCCTATACCAGTCTGCTGTTCCCACATGCTTCAAGAGGGCCACCATTGTTCCTGTTCCCAAAAAAGCTAAGGTAACTGAGCTAAACGACTACCGCCCCGTAGCACTCACTTCCGTCATCATGAAGTGCTTTGAGAGACTAGTCAAGGACCATATCACCTCCACCCTACCTGACACCCTAGACCCACTCCAATTTGCTTACCGCCCAAATAGGTCCACAGACGATGCAATCTCAACCACACTGCACACTGCCCTAACCCATCTGGACAAGAGGAATACCTATGTGAGAATGCTGTTCATCGACTACAGTTCGGCATTCAACACCATAGTACCCTCCAAGCTCGTCATCAAGCTTGAGACCCTGGGTCTCGACCCCGCCCTGTGCAACTGGGTACTGGACTTCCTGACAGGCCGCCCCCAGGTGGTGAGGGTAGGCAACAACATCTCCACCCCGCTGATCCTCAACACTGGGGCCCCACAAGGGTGCGTTCTGAGCCCTCTCCTGTACTCCCTGTTCACCCACGACTGCGTGGCCACGCACGCCTCCAACTAACGACACAACAGTGGTAGGCTTGATTACCAAAAACTATGAGACGGCCTACAGGGAGGAGGTGAGGGCCCTCGGAGTGTGGTGTCAGGAAAATAACCTCACACTCAACGTCAACAAAACTAAGGAGATGATTGTGGACTTCAGGAAACAGCAGAGCGAACACCCCCCTATCCACATCGATGGAACAGTAGTGGAGAGGGTAGTAAGTTTTAAGTTCCTCGGCATACACATCACAGACAAACTGAATTGGTCCACTCACACAGACAGCATCGTGAAGAAGGCGCAGCAGCGCCTCTTCAACCTCAGGAGGCTGAAGAAATTCGGCTTGTCACCAAAAGCACTCACAAACTTCTACAGATGCACAATCGAGAGCATCCTGGCAGGCTGTATCACCGCCTGGTATGGCAACTTCTCCGCCCACAACCGTAAGGCTCTCCTGAGGGTAGTGAGGTCTGCACAACGCATCACCGGGGGCAAACTACCTGCCCTCAAGGACACCTACACCACCCGATGATACAGGAAGGCCATAAAGATCATCAAGGACAACAACCACCCGAGCCACTGCCTGTTCACCCCACTATCATCCAGAAGGTGAGGTCAGTACAGGTGCATCAAAGCTGGGACCGAGAGACTGAAAACACACTGAAAACAGCTCCATGCTCAAGGCCATCAGACTGTTAAACAGCCACCACTAACATTGAGTGGCTGCTGCCAACACACTGACACTGACTCAACTCCAGCCACTTTTATAATGGGAATTGATGGGAAATGATGTAAAATATATCACTAGCCACTTTAAACAATGCAACCTAATATAATGGATACATACCCAACATTAATGATCCAAGATGGCGTAGCAGTAAGTCGTCCTGTCGTATCGTCTCTCTGTAAATATCGTCTCTTTTTCGTTTAGATATATTTTTCTTCGCATATCTTTAAAATATTTTGCTAAAGCTAAGCTTCCAAATTCTCTCCTGCAACCCGCCTCACCCAATGTAGCTACTTTTCCTAAAGTATTTATATTTACTTTCGGAACCGGAACCCCTCAACTGAAGCTAGCCAGCTAACCACCAGCTATGCTAGCGGTCTTCAGCTAACCGGTCATCAGCTAACCGTTAGCTCGGAAATCTCTCGCCAGTTCGAACAACGCGACGCTAACCAGAGCATAACGGACCTATTTATTTTTTTATCCCCGGATTCCCACCGCAAACGGAACATTTTTCAGCTGGATCTTCACAACTAGCTATCGAGCTAAACCGCAACCCTGGTTGATTACCCCTGGCTAGCGTTTCCACCCACGTAGCTTGAAGCTAGCCCGGCCGGAGCTACTGTGCTCCTAGCATACTCCTGGGCTACAATACCCGGACCCACGACCGGTCTATCGATGTCACTGCATGAAGAGGAATAAACAGACTCACCCCATCGCAACATCCTCCAAAGGCTAACTCTCTAGCCCTCGCTATCTCCTTGTTTGCTAATTCGGCATGCTAACTGCTAGCTTGTTTAGCCCAGGTCCGCTAACTACTACCTTGTTTACCCCGGCCTGCTAATCTGTTAGCTTGTTGCACAGGCCTGCTAACCGTCTGCATCGCCGCGTCCCAAACACGTGGTGGCCCATATGAACTTTCTATCTCTTCCCGATTTAAATGTTTTTGTTTATACCTTCCGGAAACCTGCCTCACCCAATGTGATACGGAATCGCTATTATTTTAAATTTTTAGAACACACTCAAGAACCTCCAGAAGCTAACCAGCTAACTAGCTACAAGCTATTTAGTCATTGTTAGTTTTTTAACCTGGATAACACTCGCCAGTCCAGCCCCCTTGCCCCATCCACCGCTGCCCCTGGACTCTGATCACTTGGCTACATAGCTGATGCACGCTGGACTGTCCATTAATCACGGTACTCCATTCTGCTTGTTTGTTTTATCTGTCGGCCCCGTTGCCTAGTCAATGCCATTTACCTGCTGTTGTTATGCTAGCTGATTAGCTGTTGTCTCACCCATTGTTTTTAGCCAGCTTTCCCAATTCAACACCTGTGATTACTGTATGCCTCGCTGTATGTCTCTCTCAAATGTCAATCAATATGCCTTGTATACTGTTGCTCAGGTTAGTTATCATTGTTTTAGTTCACAATGGAGCCCCTAGTCCCACTCCTCATACCCCTGATACCTCATTTGTCCCACCTCCCACATATGCGGTGACCTCACCCATTACAACCAGCATGTCCAGAGATAAAACCTCTCTCATCATCACCCAGTGCCTGGGCTTACCTCCGCCGTACCCGTACCCGCACCCCACCATACCCCTTTCTGCGCATTATGCCCTGCATATATTCTACCATGCCCAGAAACCTGCTCCTCTTATTCTCTGTCCCCAAAGCTCTAGGCGACCAGTTTTGATAGCCTTTAGCCGCTCCCTCATACTACTCCTTCTCTGTTCCGCGGGTGATGTGGAGCCAGGCCCTGCAACCCAGGCCCTGCATGTCCCCAGGCACCCTCATTTGTTGACTTCTGTGATCGAAAAAGCCTTGGTTTCATGCATGTCAACATCAGAAGCCTCCTCCCTAAGTTTGTTTTACTCACTGCTTTAGCACACTCTGCTAACCCTGATGTCCTTGCCGTGTCTGAATCCTGGCTCAGGAAGGCCACCAAAAATTCAGAGATTTCCATACCCAACTATAACATCTTCGGTCAAGATATAACTGCCAAAGGGTGAGGAGTTGCAGTCTACTGCAGCGATAGCCTGCAAAGTAATGTCATACTTTCCAGGTCCATACCCAAACAGTTCGAACTACAAATTCTGAAAATGACTCTCTCCAGAAATAAGTCTCTCACTGTTGCCGCCTGCTACCGACCCCCCTCAGCTCCCAGCTGTGCCCTGGACACCATTTGTGAATTGATTGCCCCTCATCTAGCTTCAGAGTTTGTTCTGTTAGGTGACCTAAACTGGGATATGCTTAACACCCCGGCAGTCCTACAATCTAAGCTAGATGCCCTCAATCTCACACAAATCATCAAGGAACCCACCAGGTACAACCCTAACTCTGTAAGCAAGGCCACCCTCATAGACGTCATCCTGACCAACTGGCCCTCCAAATACACCTCCGCTGTCTTCAACCAGGATCTCAGCGACCACTGCCTCATTGCCTGTATCCGCTACGGTGCCGCAGTCAAACGACCACCCCTCATCACTGTCAAACGCTCCCTAAAACACTTCTGTGAGCAGGCCTTTCTAATCGACCTGGCCCGGGTATCCTGGAAGGACATTGACCTCATCCCGTCAGTTGAGGATGCCTGGTCATTCTTTAAGAGTAACTTCCTCACCATTTTAGATAAGCATGCTCCGTTCAAAAAATGCAGAACTAAGAACAGATACAGCCCTTGGTTCACTCCAGACCTGACAGCCCTCGACCAGCACAGAAACATCCTGTGGCGGACTGCAATAGCATTGAACAATCCCCGCGATATGTAACTGTTCAGGGAAGTCAGGAACCAATACACGCAGTCAGTCAGGAAAGCTAAGGCCAGCTTCTTCGGGCAGAAGTTTGCATCCTGTAGCTCCAACTCCAAAAAGTTCTGGGACACTGTGAAGTCCATGGAGAACAAGAGCACCTCCTCCCAGCTGCCCACTGCACTGAGGCTAGGGAACACGGTCACCACCGACAAATCCATGATTATCGAAAACTTCAACAAGCATTTCTCAACGGCTGGCCATGCCTTCCGCCTGGCTACTCCTACCTCGGCCAACAGCTCCGGCCCCCCCCGCAGCTCCTCGCCCAAGCCTCTCCAGGTTCTCCTTTACCCAAATCCAGATAGCAGATGTTCTGAAAGAGCTGTAAAACCTGGAACCGTATAAATCAGCTAGCATCACCACACTGGATGGTTCTGACCTTGAATATGTGGACACCTATTAGTACCTAGGTGTCTGGCTAGACTGCAAACTCTCCTTCCAGACCCATAACAAACATCTCCAATCGAAAATCAAATCAAGAGTCGGCTTTCTATTCCACAACAAAGCCTCCTTCACTCACGCTGCCAAGCTTACCCTATTAAAACTTACTATCCTACCGATCCTCGACTTCGGCGATGTCATCTACAAAATTGCTTCCAACACTCTACTCAAACTGGATGCAGTTTATCACAGTGCCATCCGCTTTGTCACTAAAGCACCACTACCCACCACTGTGACTTGTATGCTCTAGTCGGCTGGCCCTCGCTACATATTCGTCGCCAGACCCACTGGCTCCAGGTCATCTACAAGGCCATGCTAGGTAAAGCTCCGCCTTATCTCAGTTCACTGGTCACGATGGCAACACCCATCTGTAGCACGCGCTCCAGCAGGTGTATCTCATTGATCATCCCTAAAGCCAACACCTCATTCGGCCACCTTTCATTCCAGTACTCTGCTCCCTGTGACTGGAACGAATTGCAAAAATCGCTGAAGTTGGAGACTTTTATCTCCCTCACCAACTTCAAACATCAGCTATCTGAGCAGCTAACCGATCGCTGTAGCTGTACATAATCTATTGGTAAATAGCCCACCCATTTTCACCTACCTCATCCCCACAGTTTTTATTTATTTACTTTTCTGCTCTTTTGCACACCAATATCTCTACCTGTACATGATCATCTGATCATTTATCACTCCAGTGTTAATCTGCAATATTGTAATTATTCGCCTACCTCCTCATGTCTTTTGCACACATTGTATATAGACTCCCATTTTTTCTACTGTGTTATTGACTTGTTAATTGTTTACTCCATGTGTAACTCTGTGTTGTCTGTTCACACTGCTATGCTTTATCTCGGCCAGGTCGCAGTTAAAAATGAGAACTTGTTCTCAACTAGCCTACCTGGTTAAATAAAGGTGATCTAAAAAATAAAAATAAATAAATTATTCATCTCATATGCATAGGTATATACTGTCCTCTATTCATCTACTGCATCCTTATGTAATACATGTATCACTAGCCACTTTAACTATGCCACTTTGTTTACATACTCATCTCATATGTATATACTGTACTCGATACCATCTACTGTATCTTGCCTATGCTGCTCTGTACCATCACTTATTCATATATCTTTATGTACATATTCTTTATCCCCTTATACTGTGTATAAGACAGTAGTTTTGGAATTGTTAGCTAGATTACTTGTTGGTTATCACTGCATTGTCGGAACTAGAAGCACAAGCATTTCGCTACACTCACATTAACATCTGCTAACCATGTGTATGTGACAAATAAAATTGGATTTGATTTGATTTGATGTCACAGCGCTACGACTGACTCTTGCATCATGTTACAAAATCTTCTTTTAGCCTTTAGGATGAAAACAGATCAGGGTGTGACATTTAGATCCTGTTCCTGGCCTTTAGATCCAGTTCCTGGCCTTTAGATCCAGTTCCTGGCCTTTAGATCCAGTTCCTGGCCTTTAGATCCAGTTCCTGGCCTTTAGATCCAGTTCCTGGTCTTTAGATCCAGTTCCTGGTCTTTAGATCCCGTTCCTGGCCTTTAGATCCAGTTCCTGGTCTTTAGATCCCGTTCCTGGCCTTTAGATCCAGTTCCTGGCCTTTAGATCCAGTTCCTGGCCTTTAGATCCAGTTCCTGGTCCAGTTCCTGGTCTTTAGATCCCGTTCCTGGTCTTTAGATCCAGTTCCTGGCCTTTAGATCCTGTTCCTGGTCATTGAAACAGTGAATATATAATTAAAAGGATAATAGATTCATCTTTATCATCACAATAATTTATAAAAATTCATAATCAAATGACCCAAATATGTGAGAGAACAAAGGATTTTGTTGAATGGAGAGAAAGTGTGTGTGGAGTGAGGGATGTGTGTACGGGGTGAGAGGTGTGTGTGGAGTGAGGGATGTGTGTACGGGGTGAGAGGTGTGTGTGGAGTGAGGGATGTGTGTACGGGGTGAGAGGTGTGTGTGGAGTGAGGGATGTGTGTACGGGGTGAGAGGTGTGTGTGTGTTGGGGTGTGTGTGGAGTGAGGGATGTGTGTACGGGGTGAGAGGTGTGTGTGGGATGTGTTGGGGTGTGTGTATGTGTTGGGGTGTGTGTGGAGTGAGGGATGTAGAATGTATGCACACATGACTGTAAGTCGCTTTGGATAAAAGCGTCTGCTAAATGGCATATATTATGTGTGTACGGGGTGAGAGGTGTGTGTGGGATGTGTTGGGGTGTGTGTATGTGTTGGGGTGTGTGTGTGTGTGTGTGGTATTCCACGTTGAAGATCACATTACCTCTGCCTATCAGAAACCTGACCACAGCGTGAAATGGTGTGGACGTTGATAGGACTCCCACTGCTGTAAATACACACACTGTTCTGTAATAGGTTGAGTTGGTGGACTTATTTTGAGTGTGTGTGTGTGTGTGTATGTGTGTTTGGTATGTGTGTTTTATTTATTTTCAGGGGGAACGCGAAACACTCAGACGTGCGAAACCAAATAGCCCAAAAATAAATACAAGCTGCTCATTCTCTTGTTGTAGCCATGGTAACAAATGATGAGTCACTTATAAGCACAGAGTAAAGTAGTGTGTTTTTTAACACAAAACAAATCAATATTGTTTGTAAATACTGTTAAAACAAAGAGAGAGAGAAAGAGAGGGAGGAGGGGTAGTTAGAGAGAGGAGGGGGTAGTTAGAGGGAGGAGGGGGTGGTTAGAGAGAGGAGGGGGTAGTTAGAGAGAGGAGGGGGTAGTTAGAGAGAGGAGGGGGTAGTTAGAGAGAGGAGGGTGTAGTTCGAGAGAGGAGGGGGTAGTTAGAGAGAGGAGGAGGGTGTAATTAGAGGGAGGAGGGGGTTGTTAGAGAGAGGAGGAGGTAGTTAGAAGGAGGAGCGGGTAATTAGAGGGAGGAGGGGGTAGTTAGAGAGAAGAGGGGGTAGTTAGAGAGAGGAGGGGGTAGTTAGAGGGAGGAGGGGGTAGTTAGAGAGAAGAGGGGGTAGTTAGAGGGAGGAGGGGTAGTTAGAGAGAGGAGGGGGTAGTTAGAGAGAAGGGGGTAGTTAGAGAGAGGAGGGGTAGTTAGAGGGAGGAGGGGTAGTTAGAGGGAGGAGGTTAGAGGGAGGAGGGTAGTTAGAGGGAGGAGGGGGTAGTTAGAGGGAGGAGGGGGTAGTTAGAGGGAGGAGGGGGTAGTTAGAGAGAGGAGGGGGTAGTTAAAGAGAGGAGGGGGTAGTTAGAGAGAGGAGGGGGTAGTTAGAGGGAAGAGGGGACGATGGGGTAGTTAGAGGGAAGAGGGGGTAGTTAGAGGGAAGAGGGGTAGTTAGAGAGAGGAGTGGTAGTTAGAGAGAGGAGGGGGGGTAGTTAGAGGGAGGAGGGGGAAGATAGAGGGACGATGGGGTAGTAAGATGGAGGAGGGGGTACAGATAGGGAGATACAGGGAGATACAGAGAGAGATACAGGGAGATACAGAGAGAGATACAGAGAGAGATACAGAGAGACATACAGAGAGAGATACAGAGAGACATACAGAGAGAGATACAGAGAGAGATACAGAGAGACATACAGAGAGAGATACAGAGAGAGATACAGAGAGAGATACAGAGAGACATACAGAGAGACACATACAGAGAGAGACATACAGAGAGAGATACAGAGAGACATACAGAGAGAGATACAGAGAGACATACAGAGAGAGATACAGAGAGACATACAGAGAGAGACATACAGAGAGAGACATACAGAGAGAGATACAGAGAGACATACAGAGAGAGATACAGAGAGACATACAGAGAGAGACATACAGAGAGAGACATACAGAGAGAGATACAGAGAGACATACAGAGAGAGATACAGAGAGACATACAGAGAGACATACAGAGAGACATACAGAGAGAGACATACAGAGAGAGATACAGAGAGACATACAGAGAGACATACAGAGAGAGATACAGGGAGCGGGCATATCTCCCTGTATCTCCCTGTATCTCACCATGATACAACCACCATCTTCCAACCAGCTGAATTATTACCATGGCAACCACAAAACGTCAATGCGGACCCCCTTGGAGTAAACAATATATTTCTAAATACTGAAGATGGATTGATGGTGCTGGGCAGTGCATTGGCATCAGGTAGAGAGCTGGTAGTTTTCACACTCTCACATTGGCATCAGGTAGAGAGCTGGTAGTTTTCACACTCTCACATTGGCATCAGGTAGAGAGCTGGTAGTTTTCACACTCTCACATTGGCATCAGGTAGAGAGCTGGTAGTTTTCACACTCTCACATTGGCATCAGGTAGAGACCTGGTAGTTTTCACACTCTCACATTGGCAGCAGGTAGAGAGCTGGTAGTTTTCACACTCTCACATTGGCATCAGGTAGAGACCTGGTAGTTTTCACACTCTCACATTGGCAGCAGGTAGAGAGCTGGTAGTTTTCACACTCTCACATTGGCAGCAGGTAGAGAGCTGGTAGTTTTCACACTCTCACATTGGCAGCAGGTGGAGAGCTGGTAGTTTTCTCCCTCTCACAAGAAAGGAAGAGCTAAATATAATCTGGAAGATATTTCTGACTCCCGTGTTTTCTAGAAATACACACTTCTGTGACGTTCTGTAAGCCAGGATGCCCAAGTATGGACAAGCACAGCTTAGTCACCTGCCTGACAAACTTTATCTCCAACAGTGCAGTAATATCTAACAACTCCCCCCCTCTCTCTCTCTCTCCATCCCTCTCTCTCTCTCTCTCTCTCTCTCTCTCTCTCTCTCTCTCTCTCTCTCTCTCTCTCTCTCTCTCTCTCTCTCTCTCTCTCCTCTCTCCATCCTGCTCTCTCTCTCTCACTCTCTCTCCATCCCCCTCTCTATCTCAATCCCTCTCTCTCCATCCCTCTATCTCTCTCTCTCTCCCTCTCTCTCTCTCCATCCTTCTCTCTCTCTCCATCACTCTCTCTCTCCATTAATTTATCTTTCTACCTCCTCTGACCACTAGCAATCACTCTCTATCTACCTCTGTGTCTCTCTCCATCTCTCTCCCCCTCTCTCTCCATATCTCTCTCTCCCCCTCTCTCTCCATCTCTCTCTCCCCTCACTCTCCATCTCGCTCTCCATCTCTCTCCCCCTCTCTCTCCATATATCTCTCTCTCCGCCTCTGTCTCTCTCTCCATCTCTCTCTCTCCATCTCTCTCTCCATCTCTCTCTCCCCCTCTCTCTCCATATATCTCTCTCTCCACCTCTCTCTCCGCCTCTTTCTCTCCATCTCTCTCTCTCTCTCCCCCCTCTTCTCCACCTCCTCTTCACCTCTCTCCACCTCTCTCTCTCCTCTCTCTCCCCATCTCTCTCCACCTCTCTCTCTCCCCTCTCTCTCCATCTCTCTCCACCTCTCTCTCTCCATCTCTCTCCCACCTCTGTCTCTCTCTCTCTCTCCCCCTCTCTCTCCACCTCTCTCTCCACCTCTCTCTCCACCTCTCTCTCTCTACATCTCTCTCCCCCTCTCTCTCCCTACATCTCTCTCCCCCTCTCTCTCCCCCTCTCTCTCCACCTCTCTCTCCACCTCTCTCTCCACCTCTCTCTCTCCATCTCTCTCCCCCTCTCTCTCCACCTCTCTCTCTCCCCCTCTCTCTCCATCTCTCTCCACCTCTCTCTCTCCATCTCTCTCTCCACCTCTGTCTCTCTCTACATCTCTCTCCCCCTCTCTCTCCACCTCTCTCTCCACCTCTCTCTCCACCTCTCTCTCCACCTCTCTCTCTCCCCCTCTCTCTCCACCTCTCTCTCCACCTCTCTCTCCACATCTCTCTCCACCTCTCTCTCCACATCTCTCTCCACCTCTCTCTCCACCTCTCTCTCCCCCCTCTCTCCACCTCTCTCTCTCCACATCTCTCTCCACCTCTCTCTCCACCTCTCTCTCCCCCTCTCTCTCCACCTCTCTCTCTCCACATCTCTCTCCCCCTTTCATTCCATATCTCTATCTCCATCTCTCTCATCTGCACATCTCTTTATTCATCCCTCCCTCCCCCCATCCTTCCATGCCTCCTCCTCTCTGTGACTATTTCTGTCTATCCCTGTATTCAGAGGCATTGACAGAAGTGGAGTTAATCACCCCTCCACCCCTTCTTCCTCCCCCCTCTTTAGAATAAAAGTGGTCTCTCACACATTACACCCCCGCAGAGTGTACAGAGTTAGTATGGTCTGCCGCCACTCTCTCTCCCTCACTCCTTATAAGGACAAAATGCATTGAGAGAGGCAGAGAGAGGGGGCTGTACCAGCTTTAGCAGGCAGGTAGTGGGAGAGTGACAAGAAGGAAGAGGAAATATTGATAAAGGAAATATAAGACAAAGATGAGAGAAAGTGTGAAGGTGGACAGGTGGAAAGGGATAGACAATAGAAAGACATGGTGGTTGACAAATCAGGAGAAGAAGAGATAGAGAGGAAGAAGTGGAGGAGATAATGGGAGGAGGGGAGTGGAGTGATAGAGGGAGGGAAGGAGAGAAAGAGAAGGAGAGAGGGAGGGAGGGAGGGAAGGAGAGAGAGAGGAAAGGAGCAAGGGAGAGAGAGGGAGAGGGGGAGGGAAGGAGAGAGGGAAAGAGAGGGGAAGGAGAGAGGGAGAGAGAGAGGGAGAGGGGAGGAAGAGAGAGGGAGAGAGGGAGGGAAGGGAGAGGGGGAGGGAGGAGAGAGGAGAGAGGGAGGGAACCAGAGATGGAGAGAGGGAGGGAACCAGAGAGGGAGGAAGGAGAGATGGAGAGAAGGAGGGAACCAGAGAGGGAGGGAAGGAGAGAGGAGAGAGGGAGGGAAGGAGAGAGGGGGAAGGAGAGATGGAGAGAGGGAGGGAGAGAGAGGGAGAGAGGGAGGGAAGGAGAGGAGAGAGGGAAGGAGGGAGAGAGGGAGGGAAGGAGGGAGGGAAGGAGAGAGGGAGAGAGAGAGGGAAGGAGAGAGGGAGGGAAGGAGAGAGGGAGAGAGGGAGGGAAGGAGGGATGGAGAGAGGGAGGAGGGATGGTTCTGAGGGAGGGCAAGGAGAACCAGCACTGGAGAGAGAAGGGAAGGAGACAGAGCGTCAGGAGAGGGGAGGGAGAGGGAAGGAATGAGGGAGAGAGGGAGGGGGGAAAATGAGATACCAGAGGATAGCTTGTCTCTGATTGGAGAGAGAACGAGAGAGGAAGCGAGAGCGAGAGGAGGGAAGGAGAGATGGAGAGAGGGAGGGAAGGAGAGAGGAGAGAGGGATGGATGTGGATGGTTCTGAAAGGACAGCGCCCTGCAAGCAGAACCAGCACTGCATTAGAGAAAGGGACTGAGACAGAGCGTCAGAGAGGAGGGGAAGGGAGAGGAGGAATGAGAGAGAGGGAGGGGTTTAAAATGCATTTATACCACACCATTTATAGCTTGTCTCTGATTGGTAGAGAGAACGAGAGAGAGAGAGCGAGAGCGAGAGAGTGAATGTGAAAGTGAGAGAGAGAGAGAGAGAGAGGGAGAGAGAGAGAGAGAGAGAGAGAGAGAGAGAGAGAGAGAGAGAGAGAGAGAGAGAGAGAGAGAGAGAGAGAGAGAGAGAATGAGAGAGAGAGAGAGAGAGAGAGAGAGAGAAGGTGAGAATGAGAGAGAGAGAGAGAATGAGAGAGAGAGAGAGAGAGAGAGAGAGAGAGAGAGAGAGAGAGAGAGAGAGAGAGAGAGAGAGAGAGAGAGAGAGAGAGACAGCGAGAGAGAGAGAGAGAGAGAGAGAGAGAGAGAGAGAGAGAGAGAGAGAGAGGGACAGAGAGAGAGAGGGAGAGAGAGAGGGAGAGAGAGACACACACAGAGAGACAGCGAGAGAGATATATTTCTCCTTAATTCACTTCTTCCATCATATCTGCAGATGGTGACAAACACACACATGCAAGGGTCTTCTCCCACCAGGGTGTGTGTGAGTGCCTTTGTGTGAGTGTGTTGGCTCAGCTGTACCCTCTGTCAGTGTAACAACTCCTGTAATCTGATGCAGGGAGGCCAGTGTCGACTGGGCCTGGTCAGGTGGTCATTTGGACTGCTCTTTTCTATGGAACCGTGTGGTCTGATTGGAGGATTTGGGGTTGAACATAGGACTCTAATTCTACCAGCATGTTAATCTAGTGTGATACTACTAGCATATTAATCTAGTGTGAATCTACCAGCATGTTAATCTAGTGTGAATCTACCAGCATGTTAATCTAGTGTGAATCTATCAGCATGTTAATCTAGTGTGAATCTATCAGCATGTTAATCTAGTGTGAATCTACCAGCATGTTAATCTAGTGTGAATCTACCAGCGTGTTAATCTAGTGTGAATCTATCAGCGTGTTAATCTAGTGTGAATCTATCAGCGTGTTAATCTAGTGTGAATCTACCAGCATGTTAATCTAGTGTGAATCTACCAGCATTTTAATCTAGTGTGAATCTATCAGCGTGTTAATCTAGTGTGAATCTACCAGCATGTTAATCTAGTGTGAATCTATCAGCATGTTAATCTAGTGTGAATCTACCAGCATGTTAATCTAGTGTGAATCTACCAGCGTGTTAATCTAGTGTGAATCTACCAGCATGTTAATCTAGTGTGAATCTACCAGCATGTTAATCTAGTGTGAATCTATCAGCATGTTATTCTAGTGTGAATCTACCAGCGTGTTAATCTAGTGTGAATCTACCAGCGTGTTAATCTAGTGTGAATCTACCAGCATGTTAATCTAGTGTGAATCTACCAGCATGTTAATCTAGTGTGAATCTACCAGCGTGTTAATCTAGTGTGAATCTATCAGCGTGTTAATCTAGTGTGATAATACCAGCATGTTAATCTAGTGTGAATCTACCAGCATGTTAATCTAGTGTGATAATACCAGCATGTTAATCTAGTGTGAATCTACCAGCATGTTAATCTAGTGTGAATCTACCAGAATGTTAATCTAGTGTGATAATACCAGCATGTTAATCTAGTGTGAATCAGAGGTAGCTGTTTATCGTTGGTCCGATCTCTCTTACTCCTCATCAGAGGTAGCTGTTTATCGTTGGTCCGATCTGTCTTACTCCTCATCAGAGGTAGCTGTTTATCGTTGATCCGATCTCTCTTACTCCTCATCAGAGGTAGCTGTTTATCGTTGGTCCGATCTCTCTTACTCCTCATCAGAGGTAGCTGTTTATCGTTGGTCCGATCTGTCTTACTCCTCATCAGATGTAGCTGTTTATCGTTGGTCCGATCTCTCTTACTCCTCATCAGAGGTATCTGTTTATCGTTGGTCCGATCTCTCTTACTCCTCATCCGCGGATGACGACGAACATTGCAGAACCATTCTGACATCGGACCGTCGTCCTCACATCCTCAGAACATTGTCATCAAGGCTTTATATAAGAAGGGAGAGGAGGGCGTTTTTGAAAAGTTTTATAGCCCATGTCCCTTCACAGGGGCGGGCCACTGATTGAGCAGAACCCTAACCTTATGAAAACCCAATGTTCACATTTTAGAAGCTAAAATCACATTTAATCCCATCACAAATGATTTCATATTCAAACATTTAAATTGAACAACAATTCCATGTGAATCCGATAACTCTAATGTGTAGACTTTCCACTGTAGAGTTTATGTCATCTTATCATTGATGAGAATGTCTCAGATGACAACCGAACTGACATCATATTCATTAAGTACCACCGCATATGTTCAATTGGTCGGATTACCAGAATATAGTTAATATAGAATATAGTTAATACATTAACCAAGGGTTTTGCAAATGTAACATCAGTAGGGTAGAGAGAGGAAAAAGGGGGAAGAGGTATTTATGACTGTCATAAACGAGCGGTAGATAGAGAGAGAGAGAGAGAGAGAGAGAGAGAGAGAGAGAGAGAGAGAGACAGACAGACAGACAGACAGACAGACAGACAGACAGACAGACAGACAGACAGACAGACAGACAGACAGACAGACAGACAGACAGACAGACAGACAGACAGACAGACAGACAGACAGACAGACAGACAGACAGACAGACAGACAGACAGACAGACAGAGAGAATACGCTGGTGATGCAAATCCTTTTAGTCACAGGTTCCTGGGAAGAGAAAGGGAGAGAAAGAGACAGAGGGGGAGAGGGAGATAGGAAGGGAGATTGGGGGAGAGAGAATTTAATTAAACAAATAATACAGGCTAATGGGTTAGAGGCATGGGGTGTGTGTGTTGTGACACAACAGTTATCATCTGAAAACACCTGCTCTGTTAATCTCTCTCAGCTGGTGCTCTTTTCACTGTGGACACTTTCTCTCTCAAATACATTTCAATTCAATGGACTTTATTATTCAAAGGGCAAATAGTTAAGGGAAAATAAATAAACCTAAATATGGGTTGTATTTACATTGGTGTTTGTTCTTCAATGGTTGACCTTTTCTTGTGGTAACAGGTCACAAGTCGGGGCGGCAGTTGGCCTAGAGCGTTAGAGCGTTGGACTAGTAACCGCACGGTTGCTATATCGAAATCCCCCGAGCTGACTAAGTAAAAATCTGTCGTTTTGCCCCTGAACAAGGCAGTTAACCCACTGTTCCTAGGCCGTCATTGTAAATAAGATTTTGTTCTTAACTGACTTGCCTCGTTAAATAAAGACAAAATTAGATTTTTTTCAAATTCTTTGTGAATCTGTGTAATCTGAGGGACATATGTGTCTCTAATATGGTTATACATTTGACAGGAGGTTAGGATGTGCAGCTCAGTTTCCACCTCATTTTGTGGGCAGTGAGCACATAGCCTGTCTTCTCTTGAGAGCCATGTCTGCCTACGGCGGCCTTTCTCAATAGCAAGGCTATGCTCACTGAGTCTGTACATATTCAAAGATTTCCTTAAGTTTGGGTCAGTCACAGTGGTCAGGTATTCTGCCGCTGTGTACTCTCTGTTTAGGGCCAAATAGCATTCTAGTTTGCTTTTCTTATTAATTCTTTCCAATGTGTCAAATAACTATATTTTTGTTTTCTCATGATTTGGTTGGGTCTAATTGTGTTGCTGTCCTGGGGCTCTGTTTTTTTTATAGATTTTTTACATTTTATTTCACCTTTATTTAACCAGGTAGGCTAGTTGAGAACAAGTTCTCATTTGCAACTGCGACCTGGCCAAGATAAAGCATAGCAGTGTGAACAGACAACACAGAGTTACACATGGAGTAAACAATTAACAAGTCAATAACACAGTAGAAAAAAAGGGGAGTCTATATACAATGTGTGCAAAAGGCATGAGGTCTGTTTGTGTTTGTGAACAGAGCCCCAGGACCAGCATGCTTCGGGGACTCTTCTCCAGGTTCATCTTTCTGTAGGTGATGGCTTTGTTATGGAAGGTTTCTGAATCGCTTCCTTTTAGGTGGTTATAGAATTTAACGGCTCTTTTCTGGATTTTGATAGTTAGTGGGTATCTGTCTAATTCTGTTCTGCATGCATTATTTGGTGTTTTATGTTGTACACAGAGGATATATATATATTTTTTACTTCCTATCTGCTCATCTCCACCTCAATCCTGTTCTGTGTGTGTGTGTGTGTGTGTGTGTGTGTGTGTGTGTGTGTGTGTGTGTGTGTGTGTGTGTGTGTGTGTGTGTGTGTGTGTGTGTGTGTGTGTGTGTGTGTGTGTGTGTGTGTGTGTGTGTGTGTGTGTGTGTGTGTGTGTGTGTGTAAGCGTGCGTGTTCATGAATGTGTCTGTGTGTCCTCATCTCTCGCTAGTGTGTCTGTGAGACTCCTCTCAGTCACCCTGACAGGACACTGCACTCCTTTCAAAACAGATCCTGGCTGACCCTGTGTGTCTGTGAGACTCCTCTCAGTCACCCTGACAGGACACTGCACTCCTTTCAAAACAGATCCTGGCTGACCCTGTGTGTCTGTGAGACTCCTCTCAGTCACCCTGACAGGACACTGCACTTTTCAAAACAGATCCTGGCTGACCCTGTGTGTCTGTGAGACTCCTCTCAGTCACCCTGACAGGACACTGCACTCCTTTCAAAACAGATCCTGGCTGACCCTGTGTGTCTGTGAGACTCCTCTCAGTCACCCTGACAGGACACTGCACTCCTTTCAAAACAGATCCTGGCTGACCCTGTGTGTCTGTGAGACTCCTCTCAGTCACCCTGACAGGACACTGCACTCCTTTCAAAACAGATCCTGGCTGACCCTGTGTGTCTGTGAGACTCCTCTCAGTCACCCTGACAGGACACTGCACTCCTTCATTGGCTTACTCCCTCGCTCTTCTCCTCCGGCCTTTTCTCTCTTTCTCTCTCCCCTCTGCTCTTCATTTGCTAGTGACCCCCAGGGGGAGAGAGAAGGATGGACAAATGGAGGGATGGAGGCAGGAGAGGTAAACTGTATAACAGCTTGTATAAAGAAAAGGGAGGAGGAGAGGAAGAGGAGGAGAAAGAGGCTGGCCTGGTCAAAACCATAAAACACAAAACCCTGGGGGAGTGAGTGTGCCTGTGTGTGTAAGTGAAGCTACGACCTCTCTCATTGGTTCCATGTAATGCACATTATCATGCACTGTTGTTTTTGTGTATTGCTGCTAATCACCCTGGGGCACAGTGTCACTGCAGTGTCTGGAAAACCAAGGGTTAAACTGGAAACTGCAGACACAATGGTCACATGTGGGGACATGATGGGTGTGTGTGTGTGTGTGTGTGTGTGTGTGTGTGTGTGTGTGTGTGTGTGTGTGTGTGTGTGTGTGTGTGTGTGTGTGTGTGTGTGTGTGTGTGTGTGTGTGTGTGTGTGTGTGTGTGTGTGTGTATGTGTGTGTGTGTGTGTGTGTGTGTGTGATATATATATATATATAAATAGTTGTTTGGCACACATATTCCATGTCATGTGTTTATCCTCACTGACTGACGACTGGATCATGTTGATCTGTGTCCCCATCTAGTGTCCTCTTTTAGCAATTACAACTCATTCTGGAGGTGGGTCTGCCAATGATGTACAGTCAACTGCCAAAATAAATTAAACACTTCATTCAGTAAATGAGGGATACAAAGTCTATATTTATAAGCAGGTGCTTCCACACAGGTGTGGTTCCTGAGTTAATTAAGCAATTAACATCCCACCATGCTTAGGGTCATGTATAAAAATGCCTAGTTGCCCATTAACATGGCTTGAAGAACAGATCTCAGTGACTTTAAAAGAGGGGTCTCTGCGTAGCACAGGGGGTTTTAAAAGAGGGGTCTCCATGGAGCACAGGGGTTTTTAAAAGAGGGGTCTCCATGGAGCACAGGGGGTTTAAAAGAGGGGTCTCAACGGAGCACAGGGGGTTTAAAAGAGGGGTCTCCACGGAGCACAAGGGATTTTAAAAGAGGGGTCTCAGCGGAGCACAGGGGGTTTAAAAGAGGGGTCTCCATGGAGCACAGGGGGTTTAAAAGAGGGGTCTCAATGGAGCACAGGGGGTTTAAAAGAGGGGTCTCCATGGAGCACAGGGGGTTTAAAAGAGGGGTCTCAATGGAGCACAGGGGTTTAAAAGAGGGGTCTCCATGGAGCACAGGGGGTTTAAAAGAGGGGTCTCCATGGAGCACAGGGGGTTTAAAAGAGGGGTCTCAACGGAGCACAGGGGGTTTAAAAGAGGGGTCTCAACGGAGCACAGGGGGTTTAAAAGAGGGGTCTCAACGGAGCACAGGGGGTTTAAAAGAGGGGTCTCTATGGAGCACAGGGGGGTTAAAAGAGGGGTCTCAACGGAGCACAGGGGGTTTAAAAGAGGGGTCTCCATGGAGCACAGGGGGTTTAAAGGGTGTGTCTCAGTCACCAGATCTCAACCCAATTAAATATTTATGGGAGATTCTGGAGCAGCGCCTGAGACAGTGTTTCCCACCACCATCAACAAATAATGTCATTTCTTGTGGAAGAATCTTGTCACATCCCTCCAATAGAGTTCCATTGAACCGCATTGAAGCGGTTCTGGAGGCTCGTGTCCTATTAAGACAAGTGTTGTGGAAATTTCAAATGACCAATAATGAGGAGAGACAAGGTCAGTCACCAATCAGGATGCTAACTTTAGTTAAAAATGTATTCGTCAAGGGACCTGGTCACAATACGCACACAAAAGTTGAGTAAGAGTAAGAGCCCACTGAGTTTAGTGGGCCTCTGGTTTACATACCATCTCAGATTAGGATTGGTGCAACAGAGACGTTCCAGACACTAAACCCCATGAGTTTAGTGGGCCTCTGGGTTACATACCATCTCAGGTCAGGATTGGTGCAACAGAGACGTTCCAGACACTAAACCCCATGAGTTTAGTGGGCCTCTGGGTTACATACCATCTCAGGTCAGGATTGGTGCAACAGAGACGTTCCAGACACTAAACCCCACATCCTGTGTCAGCACTTGGCCTCCAGTACAAAGAACGAGTTGTTTTTTTCAGTACGAAGAACAACAAAGGACATCTTTAGTTACTTAGTCTCCACCTTGTTAAAAAAGGAGAACCAGGGGAGAGGAACATCTCCCCCAAGGCCCAAGAAGTGGGTGACTGACGCACAGACAAAGGATTGGTTCCCCATTACTCACACCATCCCTTCACATGGTTTATATAAGATACACGTTCACCTATGGAAACAGTGACTTATTCTCTTTCTGATATCCTGCATAGCAACAAGGACATGTTATGTTTTGCCTTTATTTAACTAGGCAAGTCAGTTAAGAACAAATTCTTATTTTTGAAATGGCCTAGGAACAGTGGGTTAACTATCTTGTTCAGGGGTAGAACAACGGAGATTGGGAACCTTGTCAGATATGGGATTTGAATTTACAACCTTGCAGTTACTAGTCCTATGCTCTAACCACTAGGCTACCCTGCCGCCTCTACGCTCTAACCACTAGGCTACCCTGCCGCCTCTACACTCTAACCACTAGGCTACCCTGCCGCCTCTACACTCTAACCACTAGGCTACCCTGCCGCCTCTACACTCTAACCACTAGGCTAACCTGCCGCCTCTACACTCTAACCACTAGGCTACCTGCCTCCTCTACACTCTAACCACTAGGCTACCTGCCGCCTCTACACTCTAACCACTAGGCTACCCTGCCGCCTCTACACTCTAACCACTAGGCTACCCTGCCGCCTCTACACTCTAACCACTAGGCTACCTGCCGCCTCTACACTCTAACCACTAGGCTACCCTGCCGCCTCTACACTCTAACCACTAGGCTACCTGCCGCCCCTACACTCTAACCACTAGGCTACCCTGCCGCCTCTACACTCTAACCACTAGGCTACCCTGCCGCCCCACCCTCTCTGAAACCCCAGGTGACCGAGGCCCATATGAGGGAGGAAGTGCCAACACCAGGTGAACTTTCTAGTGACAGTTTTAATAAACACTTAAGAGTATATGATAAGACATCTGAATTATGCAATTTAGCTCATTCTGAGTCTCCCACTACAAATGTTATGCATGGTTTGTCCTTTATTTTGTCAGTTACCTATATGTAAACACTAGATAGCTGATGGTCAGTTAGATGTATGTAAACACTAGATAGCTGATGGTCAGTTACCTATATGTAAACACTAGATAGATGATGGTCAGTTACCTATATGTAAACACTAGATAGATGATGGTCAGTTACCTATATGTAAACGCTAGATAGATGATGGTCAGTTAGATGTATGTAAACACTAGATAGCTGATGGTCAGTTAGATGTATGTAAACACTATATAGATGATGGTCAGTTAGATGTATGTAAACACTAGATAGATGATGGTCAGTTAGATGTATGTAAACACTAGATAGCTGATGGCTCTACACCCTAACCACTAGGCTACCCTCAGTTAGATGTATGTAAACACTATATAGATGATGGTCAGTTAGATGTATGTAAACACTAGATAGATGATGGTCAGTTAGATGTATGTAAACACTAGATAGCTGATGGTCAGTTAGATGTATGTAAACACTATATAGATGATGGTCAGTTAGATGTATGTAAACACCAGATAGATGATGGTCAGTTAGATGTATGTAAACACTAGATAGCTGATGGTCAGTTACCTGTATGTAAACACTAGATAGATGATGGTCAGTTACCTATATGTAAACACTAGATAGATGATGGTCAGTTACCTATATGTAAACACTAGATAGCTGATGGTCAGTTAGATGTATGTAAACACTAGATAGCTGATGGTCAGTTAGATGTATGTAAACACTAGATAGATGATGGTCAGTTACCTATATGTAAACACTAGATAGATGATGGTCAGTTAGATGTATGTAAACACTAGATAGATGATGGTCAGTTAGATGTATGTAAACACTAGATAGCTGATGGTCAGTTAGATGTATGTAAACACTAGATAGATGATGGTCAGTTACCTATATGTAAACACTAGATAGATGATGGTCAGTTAGATGTATGTAAACACTAGATAGATGATGGTCAGTTAGATGTATGTAAACACTAGATAGCTGATGGTCAGTTAGATGTATGTAAACACTAGATAGATGATGGTCAGTTACCTATATGTAAACACTAGATAGATGATGGTCAGTTAGATGTATGTAAACACTAGATAGATGATGGTCAGTTACCTATATGTAAACACTAGATAGATGATGGTCAGTTAGATGTATGTAAACACTAGATAGATGATGGTCAGTTAGATGTATGTAAACACTAGATAGATGATGGTCAGTTAGATGTATGTAAACACTAGATAGATGATGGTCAGTTACCTATATGTAAACACTAGATAGATGATGGTCAGTTAGATGTATGTAAACACTAGATAGATGATGGTCAGTTAGATGTATGTAAACACTAGGGATAGATGATGGTCAGTTAGATGTATGTAAACACTAGATAGATGATGGTCAGTTACCTATATGTAAACACTAGATAGATGATGGTCAGTTAGATGTATGTAAACACTAGATAGATGATGGTCAGTTAGATGTATGTAAACACTAGATAGATGATGGTCAGTTAGATGTATGTAAACACTAGATAGATGATGGTCAGTTAGATGTATGTAAACACTAGATAGATGATGGTCAGTTACCTATATGTAAACACTAGATAGATGATGGTCAGTTACCTATATGTAAACACTAGATAGATGATGGTCAGTTACCTATATGTAAACACTAGATAGATGATGGTCAGTTAGATGTATGTAAACACTAGATAGATGATGGTCAGTTACCTATATGTAAACACTAGATAGATGATGGTCAGTTAGATGTATGTAAACACTAGATAGATGATGGTCAGTTACCTATATGTAAACACTAGATAGATGATGGTCAGTTAGATGTATGTAAACACTAGATAGATGATGGTCAGTTACCTATATGTAAACACTAG
Source organism: Oncorhynchus gorbuscha (assembly GCF_021184085.1). Classification (NCBI taxonomy): domain Eukaryota; kingdom Metazoa; phylum Chordata; class Actinopteri; order Salmoniformes; family Salmonidae; genus Oncorhynchus; species Oncorhynchus gorbuscha. The sequence goes on along the minus strand of NC_060196.1, from coordinate 60,878,230 downwards.
ATAGATGATGGTCAGTTACCTATATGTAAACACTAGATAGATGATGGTCAGTTAGATGTATGTAAACACTAGATAGATGATGGTCAGTTACCTATATGTAAACACTAGATAGATGATGGTCAGTTACCTATATGTAAACACTAGATAGATGATGGTCAGTTACCTATATGTAAACACTAGATAGATGATGGTCAGTTACCTATATGTAAACACTAGATAGATGATGGTCAGTTACCTATATGTAAACACTAGATAGATGATGGTCAGTTAGATGTATGTAAACACTAGATAGATGATGGTCAGTTACCTATATGTAAACACTAGATAGATGATGGTCAGTTACCTATATGTAAACACTAGATAGATGATGGTCAGTTACCTATATGTAAACACTAGATAGATGATGGTCAGTTACCTATATGTAAACACTAGATAGATGATGGTCAGTTACCTATATGTAAACACTAGATAGATGATGGTCAGTTACCTATATGTAAACACTAGATAGATGATGGTCAGTTACCTGTATGTAAACACTAGATAGATGATGGTCAGTTAGATGTATGTAAACACTAGATAGATGATGGTCAGTTACCTGTATGTAAACACTAGATAGATGATGGTCAGTTACCTGTATGTAAACACTAGATAGATGATGGTCAGTTACCTATATGTAAACACTAGATAGATGATGGTCAGTTAGATGTATGTAAACACTAGATAGATGATGGTCAGTTAGATGTATGTAAACACTAGATAGATGATGGTCAGTTACCTATATGTAAACACTAGATAGATGATGGTCAGTTAGATGTATGTAAACACTAGATAGATGATGGTCAGTTAGATGTATGTAAACACTAGATAGATGATGGTCAGTTAGATGTATGTAAACACTAGATAGATGATGGTCAGTTAGATGTATGTAAACACTAGATAGATGATGGTCAGTTACCTGTATGTAAACACTAGATAGATGATGGTCAGTTACCTATATGTAAACACTAGATAGATGATGGTCAGTTACCTATATGTAAACACTAGATAGATGATGGTCAGTTAGATGTATGTAAACACTAGATAGATGATGGTCAGTTAGATGTATGTAAACACTAGATAGATGATGGTCAGTTACCTATATGTAAACACTAGATAGATGATGGTCAGTTAGATGTATGTAAACACTAGATAGATGATGGTCAGTTAGATGTATGTAAACACTAGATAGATGATGGTCAGTTAGATGTATGTAAACACTAGATAGATGATGGTCAGTTACCTATATGTAAACACTAGATAGATGATGGTCAGTTAGATGTATGTAAACACTAGATAGATGATGGTCAGTTACCTATATGTAAACACTAGATAGATGATGGTCAGTTAGATGTATGTAAACACTAGATAGATGATGGTCAGTTAGATGTATGTAAACACTAGATAGATGATGGTCAGTTAGATGTATGTAAACACTAGATAGATGATGGTCAGTTACCTATATGTAAACACTAGATAGATGATGGTCAGTTACCTGTATGTAAACACTAGATAGATGATGGTCAGTTAGATGTATGTAAACACTAGATAGATGATGGTCAGTTAGATGTATGTAAACACTAGATAGATGATGGTCAGTTACCTATATGTAAACACTAGATAGATGATGGTCAGTTAGATGTATGTAAACACTAGATAGATGATGGTCAGTTAGATGTATGTAAACACTAGATAGATGATGGTCAGTTAGATGTATGTAAACACTAGATAGCTGATGGTCAGTTAGATGTATGTAAACACTAGATAGATGATGGTCAGTTACCTATCTGTAAACACTAGATAGATGATGGTCAGTTAGATGTATGTAAACACTAGATAGATGATGGTCAGTTACCTATATGTAAACACTAGATAGATGATGGTCAGTTAGATGTATGTAAACACTAGATAGATGATGGTCAGTTACCTATATGTAAACACTAGATAGATGATAGTCAGTTACCTATATGTAAACACTAGATAGATGATGGTCAGTTACCTATATGTAAACACTAGATAGATGATGGTCAGTTACCTATATGTAAACACTAGATAGATGATGGTCAGTTACCTATATGTAAACACTAGATAGATGATGGTCAGTTACCTATATGTAAACACTAGATAGATGATGGTCAGTTAGATGTATGTAAACACTAGATAGATGATGGTCAGTTACCTATATGTAAACACTAGATAGATGATGGTCAGTTAGATGTATGTAAACACTAGATAGATGATGGTCAGTTACCTATATGTAAACACTAGATAGATGATGGTCAGTTAGATGTATGTAAACACTAGATAGATGATGGTCAGTTACCTATATGTAAACACTAGATAGATGATGGTCAGTTACCTATATGTAAACACTAGATAGATGATGGTCAGTTAGATGTATGTAAACACTAGATAGATGATGGTCAGTTACCTATATGTAAACACTAGATAGATGATAGTCAGTTACCTATATGTAAACACTAGATAGATGATGGTCAGTTACCTATATGTAAACACTAGATAGATGATGGTCAGTTACCTATATGTAAACACTAGATAGATGATAGTCAGTTACCTATATGTAAACACTAGATAGATGATGGTCAGTTAGATGTATGTAAACACTAGATAGATGATGGTCAGTTACCTATATGTAAACACTAGATAGATGATGGTCAGTTACCTATATGTAAACACTAGATAGATGATGGTCAGTTACCTATATGTAAACACTAGATAGATGATGGTCAGTTACCTATATGTAAACACTAGATAGATGATGGTCAGTTACCTATATGTAAACACTAGATAGATGATGGTCAGTTACCTATATGTAAACACTAGATAGATGATGGTCAGTTAGATGTATGTAAACACTAGATAGATGATGGTCAGTTACCTATATGTAAACACTAGATAGATGATGGTCAGTTACCTATATGTAAACACTAGATAGATGATGGTCAGTTACCTATATGTAAACACTAGATAGATGATGGTCAGTTACCTGTATGTAAACACTAGATAGATGATGGTCAGTTACCTATATGTAAACACTAGATAGATGATGGTCAGTTACCTATATGTAAACACTAGATAGATGATGGTCAGTTACCTGTATGTAAACACTAGATAGATGATGGTCAGTTACCTATATGTAAACACTAGATAGATGATGGTCAGTTACCTATATGTAAACACTAGATAGATGATGGTCAGTTACCTATATGTAAACACTAGATAGATGATGGTCAGTTACCTATATGTAAACACTAGATAGATGATGGTCAGTTACCTGTATGTAAACACTAGATAGATGATGGTCAGTTACCTATATGTAAACACTAGATAGATGATAGTCAGTTACCTATATGTAAACACTAGATAGATGATGGTCAGTTAGATGTATGTAAACACTAGATAGATGATGGTCAGTTACCTGTATGTAAACACTAGATAGATGATGGTCAGTTACCTATATGTAAACACTAGATAGATGATGGTCAGTTACCTATATGTAAACACTAGATAGATGATGGTCAGTTAGATGTATGTAAACACTAGATAGATGATGGTCAGTTAGATGTATGTAAACACTAGATAGATGATGGTCAGTTACCTATATGTAAACACTAGATAGATGATGGTCAGTTACCTATATGTAAACACTAGATAGATGATGGTCAGTTACCTGTATGTAAACACTAGATAGATGATGGTCAGTTACCTATATGTAAACACTAGATAGATGATGGTCAGTTACCTATATGTAAACACTAGATAGATGATGGTCAGTTAGATGTATGTAAACACTAGATAGATGATGGTCAGTTACCTGTATGTAAACACTAGATAGATGATGGTCAGTTACCTATATGTAAACACTAGATAGATGATGGTCAGTTACCTATATGTAAACACTAGATAGATGATGGTCAGTTACCTATATGTAAACACTAGATAGATGATGGTCAGTTACCTATATGTAAACACTAGATAGATGATGGTCAGTTAGATGTATGTAAACACTAGATAGATGATGGTCAGTTACCTATATGTAAACACTAGATAGCTGATGGTCAGTTACCTATATGTAAACACTAGATAGATGATGGTCAGTTACCTATATGTAAACACTAGATAGATGATGGTCAGTTACCTATATGTAAACACTAGATAGATGATAGTCAGTTACCTATATGTAAACACTAGATAGCTGATGGTCAGTTACCTATATGTAAACACTAGGTAGCTGATGGTCAGTTACCTATATGTAAACACTAGATAGCTGATGGTCAGTTACCTATATGTAAACACTAGATAGATGATGGTCAGTTACCTATATGTAAACACTAGATAGATGATGGTCAGTTACCTATATGTAAACACTAGATAGCTGATGGTCAGTTACCTATATGTAAACACTAGATAGCTGATGGTCAGTTACCTGTATGTAAACACTAGATAGATGATGGTCAGTTACCTATATGTAAACACTAGATAGCTGATGGTCAGTTACCTATATGTAAACACTAGATAGATGATGGTCAGTTAGATGTATGTAAACACTAGATAGATGATGGTCAGTTAGATGTATGTAAACACTAGATAGCTGATGGTCAGTTAGATGTATGTAAACACTAGATAGCTGATGGTCAGTTAGATGTATGTAAACACTAGATAGATGATGGTCAGTTACCTGTATGTAAACACTAGATAGATGATGGTCAGTTAGATGTATGTAAACACTAGATAGATGATGGTCAGTTACCTGTATGTAAACACTAGATAGATGATGGTCAGTTACCTATATGTAAACACTAGATAGATGATAGTCAGTTACCTATATGTAAACACTAGATAGCTGATGGTCAGTTAGATGTATGTAAACACTAGATAGCTGATGGTCAGTTACCTGTATGTAAACACTAGATAGATGATGGTCAGTTACCTATATGTAAACACTAGATAGATGATGGTCAGTTACCTATATGTAAACACTAGATAGATGATGGTCAGTTACCTGTATGTAAACACTAGATAGATGATGGTCAGTTACCTATATGTAAACACTAGATAGATGATAGTCAGTTACCTATATGTAAACACTAGATAGCTGATGGTCAGTTACCTATATGTAAACACTAGATAGCTGATGGTCAGTTACCTGTATGTAAACACTAGATAGATGATGGTCAGTTACCTATATGTAAACACTAGATAGCTGATGGTCAGTTACCTATATGTAAACACTAGATAGATGATGGTCAGTTAGATGTATGTAAACACTAGATAGATGATGGTCAGTTAGATGTATGTAAACACTAGATAGCTGATGGTCAGTTAGATGTATGTAAACACTAGATAGCTGATGGTCAGTTAGATGTATGTAAACACTAGATAGATGATGGTCAGTTACCTGTATGTAAACACTAGATAGATGATGGTCAGTTAGATGTATGTAAACACTAGATAGATGATGGTCAGTTACCTGTATGTAAACACTAGATAGATGATGGTCAGTTACCTATATGTAAACACTAGATAGATGATGGTCAGTTACCTATATGTAAACACTAGATAGCTGATGGTCAGTTAGATGTATGTAAACACTAGATAGCTGATGGTCAGTTACCTGTATGTAAACACTAGATAGATGATGGTCAGTTACCTGTATGTAAACACTAGATAGCTGATGGTCAGTTAGATGTATGTAAACACTAGATAGATGATGGTCAGTTAGATGTATGTAAACACTAGATAGCTGATGGTCAGTTAGATGTATGTAAACACTAGATAGCTGATGGTCAGTTACCTGTATGTAAACACTAGATAGATGATGGTCAGTTACCTGTATGTAAACACTAGATAGCTGATGGTCAGTTAGATGTATGTAAACACTAGATAGCTGATGGTCAGTTACCTGTATGTAAACACTAGATAGCTGATGGTCAGTTACCTGTATGTAAACACTAGATAGCTGATGGTCAGTTACCTGTATGTAAACACTAGATAGATGATGGTCAGTTAGATGTAAGAGCAGAAGGAGTAGAAGTAAAATAGAATTCTACAGTATTTCGATTAAATGTTTCGAGGACAAAATGACATGTATTGAAATATTTTTGTTGTAATGGGGACGATAACATTAATACTGTATAAAAATTATACTTTAATTAAGGAACATGTTTTTTAAATTTTAATAATTGGAGTCTTAATTAATAAATAATCAGAATAAGACAACTTGGTCAACAGCAGAATAGGCTACAAATTAAAATATTTTATCTTAAAAAATGTAATTATTTTAAATGGCTCTTTTAGTGGATCTTCTGAAATACAAAAAGTGCAGCGTTTCTCCACCAGGTGGCAGTATTGGCTTTTGGACAGGTTCCATATGAAGCCCATCAAGCTTCCAGTAAATATAGCAACAGTCCTCTGGTTCCTGTATCAGACAGGCTTTGACGTGTAAAACAATAAATATCACCCAGTATCTTGAACAGTTTAGTCTGTATTGAAGCAAAGACACCTTGTTTTTGTATATTTGCTCTGAATAACAATCGTCTGCTGGAATAACAATAGTAATAATTTAGTTGGTGCTTATATTTGACTGATGCAATGACAAGTAGTTAACCTATTTTTTAGTATGGAAGTGTGTTTGTTTGTGTGTGTGAGTGTGTGTGTGTATATGTGAGTGTGTGTGTGTGTGTGTATGTGTGTATATATGTGTGTGTGTGTGTGTTGGGGATGGCACGGCAGAACTAGAACGGTGCCATGTTGCTATGGCAACCTACGGACACACTGCAGCAGAGCCTTATCATGTTGATGTGTGTTTGTGTTTATGTCTGTTTTTTAATCTGTGCGCGTGTGTGTGCGCGCGCATGAGAGAGAGAGACGGACAGAGAGAGAGAGAGACAGAGAGCGAGAGAGAGACAGAGAGAGACACAGAAACAGAGAGACAGAGAGAGACAGAGAGAGAGAGAGACAGAGAGAGAGACAGAGAGACAGACAGAGAGAGAGAGAGAGAGAGACAGAGAGAGAGAGACAGAGAGAGACAGAGAGAGACAGAGACAGAGAGAGAGACAGAGAGAGACAGAGAGAGAGAGAGAGAGAGAGAGAGAGAGAGAGAGAGAGAGAGAGAGAGAGACAGAGAGAGAGAGAGACAGAGAGAGAGACAGAGAGAGACAGAGAGAGACAGAGAGAGAGAGAGAGAGAGAGAGAGAGAGAGAGAGAGAGAGAGATAACCTGGCGCAAACCAGCCTGGAGTACACATACATTTACATATAACAATTCCACACAGACATGGGGGGAAAACAGAGGGTTAAATGCATTACGAGTAATGAGGGAATGCAAACCAGGTGTGCGGAAAACAAGACAAAACAAATGGAAAATGAAAGGTGGATCAGCGATGACCGGTGACGTCGACTGCCAAAGCCGCCCGAACAAGGAGAGGGACCGACCTCGCCGAAAGCCGCCCGAACAAGGAGAGGGGCCGACCTCGGCGGAAGTCTTCCGAACAAGGAGAGGGACCGACCTCGCCGAAAGCCGCCCGAACAAGGAGAGGGACCGACCTCGGCGGAAGCCGCCTGAACAAGGAGAGGGACCGACCTCGCCGAAAGCCGCCCGAACAAGGAGAGGGACCGACCTCGGCGGAAGCCGCCTGAACAAGGAGAGGGACCGACCTTGGCGGGAGACGCCCGAACAAGGAAAGGGACCAAACTCGGCGGAAGTCGCCCGAAAAAGGAGAGGGACCGACCTCGGCGGGAGACGCCCGAACAAGGAAAGGGACCAAACTCGGCGGAAGTCGCCCGAAAAAGGAGAGGGACGACCTCGGCAGAAGCTGTTCGAAAAAGGAGAGAGACCGACCTCGGCAGAAGCTGCTCGAACAAGGAGAGGGACTTACCTCGGCGGAAGCCGCTCGAACAAGGAGAGGGACCGACCTCGGCAGAAGCTGCTCGAACAAGGAGAGGGACTTACCTCGGCGGAAGCCGCTCGAACAAGGAGAGGGACCGACCTCGGCGGAAATCGTGACACACAGAGAAATAGAGTCAGTGAGAAGACTTCTGGCTTCAGGCTAGTCGGCGTGGGTGAGTTTAACTCCACTCACGACTTGTAGATTTGTAGTCTTGTTTGTTTATGTTGTTGGTCTTGGCTAGCTTAATGTCCAGTTCAGTAGCTAGCTAGCATTCACTCACTCAAGTGGCTGCTAGCATCGTCAAACAATATTACAAGTACTGAGAACTCTAGATAGAAGGCAATGTTAAAAACTCATCTTTCGACATTGTACTTGTCTTAAATGTAGTTTTGTAATTGACTAAAACAAACAGAGAAAAATAAAATTGCATTTGAATTTTTTGTTGTTGTTGCTGTGAGCCAATGGGGTTGTTTTCCCCACAGGTGGGCAGAGTCTCAACGTGCTTAAATCGACTGGGTCTAAATGACAATTGTACTTGACCTTCTATAACCCTCTTTCCCAGTGTTTGGTTTGCACCTCTGTGGTTAGTGGTATTTGGATAATGTACCACATGATTAATTGTTATGTCCGTTGCCTTCGTGCCTCATTTGTGTTGAATTGAACCGTTATTTATTTAACTAGGCAAGTCATTTAAGATCAAATTCTTAGTTACAATGACGGCCTAGGAACAGTGGGTTGACTGGTCTAGGAACAGTGGGTTGACTGGTCTAGGAACAGTGGGTTAACTGGTCTAGGAACAGGGGGTTAACTGGTCTAGGAACAGTGGGTCACCTGGTCTAGGAACAGTGGGTCAACTGGTCTAGGAACAGTGGGCTAACTGGTCTAGGAACAGTGGGTTAACTGGTCTAGGAACAGTGGGTTAACTGGTCTAGGAACAGTGGGTTAACTGGTCTAGGAACAGGGGGTTAACTGGTCTAGGAACAGTGGGTTAACTGGTCTAGGAACAGTGGGTTAACTGGTCTGGGAACAGTGGGTTAACTGGTCTGGGAACAGTGGGTTGACTGCCTTGTTCAGGGGCAGAACAACAGATTTGTACCTTGGGGATTCAGTCCAGCAACCTTTTAATCAAATGGCTACCCGGACTATTTGCATTGTGTGCCCCCCCAACCCCTATTTTTTAAGCTGCTGCTACTCTCTGTTTATCTTATATGCACAGTCACTTTAACTATACATTCATGTACATACTACCTCAATCAGCCTGACCAACCGGTGCCTGTATATAGCCTCTCTACTGTATATAGCCTCGCTACTGTATATAGTCTCTCTGCTGTATATAGCCTCTACTGTATATAGCCTCTCTACTGTATATAGCCTCACTACTGTATATAGCCTCTACTGTATATAGCCTCTCTACTGTATATAGCCTCACTACTGTATATAGCCTCTACTGTATATAGCCTCTCTACTGTATATAACCTCACTACTGTATATAGTCTCTCTACTGTACATAGCCTCTCTACTGTATATAGTCTCTCTACTGTACATAGCCTCTCTACTGTATATAGTCTCTCTGCTGTATATAGCCTCTACTGTATATAGCCTCTACTGTATATAGCCTCTCTACTGTATATAGCCTCACTACTGTATATAGCCTCTACTGTATATAGCCTCTCTACTGTATATAACCTCACTACTGTATATAGTCTCTCTACTGTACATAGCCTCTCTACTGTATATAGTCTCTCTACTGTACATAGCCTCTCTACTGTATATAGTCTCTCTGCTGTATATAGCCCCTCTACTGTATATAGCCTCTACTGTATATAGCCTCTCTACTGTATATAACCTCACTACTGTATATAGTCTCTCTACTGTACATAGCCTCTCTACTGTATATAGTCTCTCTACTGTACATAGCCTCTCTACTGTATATAGTCTCTCTGCTGTATATAGCCTCTACTGTATATAGCCCCTCTACTGTATATAGCCTCTACTGTATATAGCCTCACTACTGTATATAGCCTCTACTGTATATAGCCTCTACTGTATATAGCCCCTCTACTGTATATAGCCCCTCTACTGTATATAGCCCCTCTACTGTATATAGCCTCTACTGTATATAGCCTCTACTGTATATAGCCTCTACTGTATATAGCCCCTCTACTGTATATAGCCTCTACTGTATATAGCCCCTCTACTGTATATAGCATCTACTGTATATAGCCCCTCTACTGTATATAGCCTCTACTGTATATAGCCCCTCTACTGTATATAGCCTCTACTGTATATAGCCCCTCTACTGTATATAGCCTCTACTGTATATAGTCTCTCTACTGTATACAGCCCCTCTACTGTATATAGCCTCTCTACTGTTTATAGCCCCTCTACTGTATATAACATCTCTACTGTATACAGCCCCTCTACTGTATATAGCTTCTCTACTGTATATAGCATCTCTACTGTATAAAGCCTCTAATGTATATAGTCTCGCTAGTGTATATAGCCTCTCTACTGTATATAACCTCTCTACTGTTTATAGCCCCTCTACTGTATATAGCCTCTACTGTATATAGACTAGCTACTGTTATAGCCTCGCTACTGTATATAGCCTCTCTTCTGTATATAGCCTCTCTACTGTATATAACATCTCTACTGTTATAGCCTCACTACTGTATATAGCCTCTCTACTGTATATAGCCTCTCTACTGTATATAGCCTCTACTGTATATAGTCTCGCTACTGTTATAGCCTCGCTACTGTATATAGCCTCTCTACTGTATATAGCCTCTCTACTGTATATAGCCTCTACTGTATATAGCCTCTCTACTGTATATAGCCTCTCTACTGTATATAGCCTCTCTACTGTATATAGCCTCTACTGTATATAGCCTCTACTGTATATAGCCTCTACTGTATATAGCCTGTATTTTTACTGTTGTTTTATTTCTTTACTTACCTATTGTTCACCTAACACCTTTTTTGCACTGTTGGTTAAGAGCCTGTAGGTAAGCATTTCACTCTAAGATCTACACCTCTCGCATTTGGCGCACTTGACAAATATTGATTTGATTTTGGGTTACTGGCCCAACACTCTAACCACTAGGCAACCTGCCACTCCTAAGAACAGCCCTTAGCTGTGGTATATTGTCCATATACCACACCTCCTTGGGCTTATTGCTTAATTAAGCAGTTGCTCGACCACAGAGTCAGAAGCACTTTCACACACCAAGCCCCCACCCCCGATCAAAGAGATAGCAGTTGCTCGGTCAAAGAGATAGCAGTTGCTCGGTCAAAGAGATAGCAGTTGCTCGGTCAAAGAGATAGCAGTTGCTTGGTCAAAGAGAGAGATAGCAGTTGCTCGGTCAAAGAGATAGCAGTTGCTCGGTCAAAGAGATAGCAGTTGCTCAGTCAAAGAGATAGCAGTTGCTCAGTCAAAGAGATAGCAGTTGCTCGGTCAAAGAGATAGCAGTTGCTCGGTCAAAGAGATAGCAGTTGCTCGGTCAAAGAGATAGCAGTTGCTCGGTCAAAAAGAGAGATAGCAGTTGCTCAGTCAAAGAGAGAGAGAGCAGTTGCTCGGTCAAAGAGATAGCAGTTGCTCGGTCAAAAAGAGAGATAGCAGTTGCTCAGTCAAAGAGAGAGAGAGCAGTTGCTCGGTCACAGAGTAAGAAGCACTTTCACAGACTGCAGTTCACTCTGCATTCTGCACGCTCAGATAAATGCAACAAGATGTTGGTGACAACGACACTGCTTCTATAATTACACTGTTAGTTTTGTAGATCTTGTCTACAAACGACAGCCTGCTAGTTTGTCTTTCCTTAGCAAAGTTGTGGCTAAAATAAAGTCATGTTAGCCGCTAATGGTAATTTCTAGTTAGCTGGCTAGCTATCTTGCTAAATTTACTAAGAGTCGGAGCAAACGTAGCTAGCTAGCTAATACACCGTGGTACCAGCGTCGTTGTTTGTGTAACATTATCTTCTAAATCACAGATGAATAGACAAAGCAAGATTATGTTAGCTAGCTACTGTAGCTAGCTGCATGAGGTAAGAAAACATGTCAGGTAACATCTCATTTGGAACCACTGATCAACACTTTGGTTCGTACCCTGACGTTAATTCCTCCATGGCTTTTTTTTGTTTGTTTGTTTTTTAATTTGTGGTCAAACAACAATGTATTCAAGGTGCTGCCTACTATATTAGAATTATAGAATTCGAATAATCATTTTTATTTCAATGATTCCAAAAGTTCACCAATTAACATAGACGGTTTGCCCCTATGATGGAAACCTGCCACAGTGTAGAAATGATATCAAAAGAGCAAGAAATGCAGACATTTATGAAAAGGTTGAAAATGATTGGTTTTTAAGTCAAATTGTTTTATACTGTTCAATCAGAATGGAGCCCAAATTAAAATCACATATCATGTATGTGTCGCCACGGTAATTAACTACTCATAATGAATATTTAGAACTTCATTAAAAAACATAAAATACCGTCAACAATGTGAAAAATATTGCAATATGATATTTGGGCCATATTGCCAATCCCCATTGCACACTCACTCTCTGCATCCTCTCTCTCTCTCTCTGCATCCTCTCTCTCTCTCTCTCTCTCTCTCTCTCTCTCTCTCTCTCTCTCTCTCTCTCTCTCTCTCTCTCTCTCTCTCTCTCTCTCTCTCTCTCTCTCTCTCTCTCTCTCTCTCTCTCTCTCTCTCTCTCTCTCTCTCTCTCTCTCTCCTCTCTCTCTCTCTCTCTCTCTCTCTCTCTCTCTCTCTCTCTCTCTCTCTCTCTCTCTCTCTCTCTCTGCATCCTCTCTTTCTCTCTCACTCTCTGCCCCTCCCTTTCTCTCTGCACCCCCTCTGTGGTGTGTGTGTGGGTGGTCATCCAGTGCTGGAAAGGCTGAGGGGCCTGGCCTTGTAGCCCACACATGGTGCACTCTGCTGGGCTAAAGTGGGTTGAGAGGCCTGCCTGTCCACGGCTCCACTGGTAGTCTGGTTGAGTGGAGAGGTTGGGGCAGAGGAAAGCACTTCAGTTTAGTGTGTGTGTGTGTGTGTGTGTGTGTGTGTGTGTGTGTGTGTGTGTGTGTGTGTGTGTGTGTGTGTGTGTGTGTGTGTGTGTGTGTGTGTGTGTGTGTGTGTGTGTGTGTGTGTGTGTGTGTGTGTGTGTGTCAGCTCACGCATGTACACGTATGTATGTGTCTGTTTAATCCCCCCCCCCCGCCCATCTAAAGTCCATGTGCATCCCTCAACAAGGATGAGACAAAAGGTTAATCTCATTACATCCTCTTCCTCTTCTCTCCTCCATCTGCATGGATCTTAAAACCAATATAGATTCATGGTATATGGCGGATGACCTCTCCAGCTCATTGGCATCAGTCCGGAAAAAAAGGAGAGGAGACAAGGTAAGGAGACAACAACCCAGGGGACAATACCTTTAATGCATTCACCAAAATAACTGTCCCCAAAATCTTCCATTGACCGCAATGTTCCTCATGCAAAATCTAACACTGTGACCTCTAAACCCTCTGTTACTGTAAATTAATCTAACACATAGTGATATCTAAACGCTCTGTCTAAACTACCTTACCATATGTACAACAGTCTAAACTTGGCCTCAAACACAGCACATCAATCGTGCCTTGCTAATCTTAGACCAGAGAAAGAGAGGAGAGACATGTATCCCACTACAGAAAGAGAAGAATATACAATTATCCCACTACAGAAAGAGGAGAATATACAATTATCCCACTACAGAAAGAGAGGAGAGACATTTATCCCACTACAGAAAGAGAGGAGAGACATTTATCCCACTACAGAAAGAGAGGAGAGACATTTATCCCACTACAGAAAGAGAGGAGAGACATTTATCCCACTACAGAAAGAGAGGAGAGACATTTATCCCACTACAGAAAGAGAGGACATTTATCCCACTACAGAAAGAGAGACATTTATCCCACTACAGAAAGAGAGACATTTATCCCACTACAGAAAGAGAGACATTTATCCCACTACAGAAAGAGAGGACATTTATCCCACTACAGAAAGAGAGGACATTTATCCCACTACAGAAAGAGAGGACATTTATCCCACCACAGAAAGAGAGGACATTTATCCCACTACAGAAAGAGAGACATTTATCCCACTACAGAAAGAGAGGACATTTATCCCACTACAGAAAGAGAGGACATTTATCCCACTACAGAAAGAGAGGACATTTATCCCACTACAGAAGGAGAGACATTTATCCCACTTACAGAAAGAGAGGAGATGTCACGTTCTGACCTTAGTTCCTTTGTTATGTATTTTGTTTTAGCATGGTCAGGGCGTGAGTTGGGTGGTTTGCCTATGTTAGTTTGTCTATGATTTTCTATTTCTGTGTTTGGCCTGGTCAATGGAGGTGGAAACATCATTCTTTGGGATGCTTTTTTGCAAAGGGGACAGGACGACTACACCATATTGAGGGTAGGATGGATGGGGCCATGTATCACGAGATCTTGGCCAACAACCTCCTTCCCTCATTAAGAGCATTGAAGATGGGTCGTGGCTGGGTCTTCCAGCATGACAACGACCCGAAACACTAAGGAGTGGCTCCGTAAGAAGCATCTCAAGGTCCTGAAGGGGCCTAGCCAGTCTCCAGACCTGAACTCAATGGAAAATCTTTGGAAGGAGCTGAAAGTCTATTGCCCAGCGACAGCCCCGAAACCTGAAGGATCTGGAGAAGGTCTGTATGGAGGAGTGGGCCAAAATCCCTGCTGCAGTGTGTGCAAACCTGGTCAAGAATTACAGGAAACGTATGATCTCTGTAATTGCAAACAAAGATTTCTGAACCAAATATTAAGTTCTGCTTTTCTGATGTATCAAATACTTATGTCATGCAATAAATTGCAAATTAATTACTTAAAAATCATACAATGTTATTTTCTGGATTTTTGTTTTAGATTCCGTCTCTCACAGTTGAAGTGTACCAATGATAAAAAAATTACAGACTTGCTTTGTAAGTAGGAAACCCTGCAAAATCGGCAATGTATCAAATACTTGTTCTCCCCACTATATATATATATATATACTCTGCTGCATTCTACTTTTAGCAGAGCGGCAACCAGTTAGTGCATTCATTTTTAAGATAGCTAGGTGAGATTCAAGAGCTTGAGGATCAGTTGACACGATAAATACAAGTGTGCTAGCTCTGGAATTGATCAGTTATATGGGATCCTATGGAAAGGTTTGATAACTATTACCAAACTTGTGAAACTTACATAGATTTACATAGATTTACATAGACTTACATAGACTTACATAGACTTACATAGACTTACATAGACTTACATAGATGTTAATAAACGACTACCGCCCCGTAGCACTCACTTCCGTCATCATGAAGTGCTTTGAGAGACTAGTCAAGGACCATATCACCTCCACCCTACCTGACACCCTCGACCCACTCCAATTTGCTTACGGCTCAAATAGGTCCACAGACGCTGCAATCTCAACCACACTGCACACTGCCCTAACCCATCTGGACAAGAGGAATACCTATGTGAGAATGCTGTTCATCAACTACAGCTCGGCATTTAACACCATAGTGCCCTCCAAGCTCGTCATCAAGCTCGAGACCCTGGGTCTTGACCCCGCCCTGTGCAACTGGGTACTGGACTCCCTGATGGGCCGCCTCCAGGTGGTGAGGGTAGGCAACAACATCTCCACCCCGCTGATCCTCAACACTGGGGCCCCACAAGGGTGCGTTCTGAGCCCTCTCCTGTACTCCCTGTTCACCCACGACTGCGTGGCCACGCACGCCTCCAACTCAATCATCAAGTTTTCGGATGACACAACAGTGGTAGGCTTGATTACCAACAACGACGAAACGGCCTACAGGGAGGAGGTGAGAGCCCTCGGAGTGTGGTGTCAGGAAAATAACCTCACACTCAACGTCAACAAAACTAAGGAGATGATTGTGGACTACAGGAAACAGCAGAGGGAACACCCCCCTATCCACATCGATGGAACAGTAGTGGAGAAGGTAGTAAGTTTTAAGTTCCTCGGCGTACACATCACATAAACTCTGAATTGGTCCACCCACACAGACAGCATCGTGAAGAAGGCGCAGCAGCGCCTCTTCAACCTCAGGAGGCTGAAGAAATTCGGCTTGTCACCAAAAGCACTCCTGTCGGGCTGTATCACCGCTTGGTACGGCAACTGCTCTGCCCACAACCGTAAGGCTCTCCAGAGGGTAGTGAGGTCTGCACAACGCATCACCGGGGGCAAACTACCTGCCCTCCAGGACACCTACACCACCCGATGTCACAGGAAGGCCATAAAGATCATCAAGGACAACAACCACCCGAGCCACTGCCTGTTCACCCCGCTATCATCCAGAAGGCGAGGTCAGTACAGGTGCATCAAAGCTGGGACCGAGAGACTGAAAAACAGCTTCTATCTCAAGGCCATCAGACTGTTAAACAGCCACCACTAACATTGAGTGGCTGCTGCCAACACACTGACTCAACTCCAGCCACTTTAATAATGGGAATTGATGGGAAATGCTGTAAAATATATCACTAGCCACTTTAAACAATGCTACCTAATATAATGTTTACATACCCTACATTATTCATCTCATATGTATACGTATATACTGTACTCTATATCATCTACTGCATCCTTATGTAATACATGTATCACTAGCCAATTTAACTATGCCACTTTGTTTACATACTCATCTCATATGTATATACTGCACTCAATACCATCTACTGTATCTTGCCTATGCTGCTCTGTACCATCAGTCATTCATATATCTTATGTACATGTTCTTTATCCCCTTGTGTCTATAAGGTAGTAGTTTTGGAATTGTTAGCTAGATTACTTGTTGGTTATTACTGCATTGTCGGAACTAGAAGCACAAGCATTTCGCTACACTCGCACTAACATCTGCTAACCATGTGTATGTGACAAATACAATTTGATTTGATTTGATGATTGGTTAAGATTTGGTCCAGATCTAAACATAACATTGGACCAAATCTGAACCGAATCTCTGATTGGTTCAGATTGTCTCAACGTGATCAAGATAAAAGGGGATGATTATGGACTACAGCATCAACGGGGCTGTGGTGGAGCATGTTGAGAGCTTCAAGTTCCTTGGTGTCCACATCACTAACAAACTAACATGGTCCAAACACACCAAGACAGTCGTGAAGAGGGCACGACAACGCCTTTTCCCCCTCAGGAGACTGAAAAGATTTGTCATGGGTCCTCAGATCCTCAAAAGGTTTTACAGCTGCACCATCGAGAGCATCCTGACAGGTTGCATCACTGCCTGGTATGGCAACTGCTCAGCCTCCGACCACAAGGCACTACAGAGGGTAGTGCGTATGGCCCAGTACATCATCGGGGCAAAGCTTCCTACCATCCAGGACCTCTATGGTAGTATATATATATATATATACCATAGAGGTCCTGGATGGTATAAGCTTTATATGATGTATGGGCCATATATATATCGACAGTGAAATTGTAACCTTCTCAAACAGCCCGATTCATTCTCTTAGAGAAGGTGCTTCCACAATAATGTGATTTGTACGACATAAAAGTTAAAAGTATTGGATACTTCACGTAATCCCATTCATAAAAGTTAAAAGTATTGGATACTTCACGTAATCCCATTCAATGTTTTCACAACCACATTATTCAGAAATCAGGCTGTTTGAGAAGGTTCAAATTTCACTGTTGATATACTGCAGTCGTAAAATCATATATAGCTTTACACACATGATATAGTCGGCTATCTTGTATACAACACACACACACACACACACACACACACACACACACACACACACACACACACACACACACACACACACACACACACACACACACACACACACACACACACACACACACACACACACACACACACACACACACACACACACACACACACACACACACACACACACACACACACACACACACACACACACACACACACACACACACACACACACACACACACCAATGACACCGACCAGGTTCCTCTTCTTTAGTGCACAGAGCTCTTTACTGTGAACACAGGACACATCACCAGAGGTGTTGGGGGTCAGAAGGGTTAGAGGCTGAGAGTCTGGAAGCAGTAAATTACATTTATAATCCAGACATTACGTGGTGCTAGCCAATTAATGGTTCCCAGGAGAGATGTGTGTGGGGGGATGTTTAGAGATGGTGTTGTAAGTGAGAGGTGTGTGTGTGTGTCCATTTCCTCCCTCCAAAGCCACCAGCATGGGATACATGCCAGCAAAGCTGCAATACAACACTAAACAATACATGACTTGCACTATACCGCTGCTACACCTGGCTATCAGCGGAGCCTTGTCTGGCAGCGAAACAGTCCATTCAGCCTCATTTACTGCCTTTAAAAACATAGCTGATATGGCTGACTTACTTAAACAAATGTAGTTTCTACTGACAATTGAGATGTACAAACTATGGCATAAGGCTACGACAAGAGGATAAGAGGCCTTCTGTTATTTCGATTAAGACATTAATGAGCGAGCTAGGACGGACGTAGTCAATATAACTATTTGTTTAGCACTTTTGAAATGCACTGCGACAGAATTCAGAACATGGACCGTTCTTATGGTATTCTCCCTGTACACCAAGTCAGAACCCTAGGATAAATAAATGGGGCATGTAAGCCGACTATGAAAGCTCTTAAAATATTCAGTGATTACATTTCTCAAAAACAGGATATAGGCTACATGTTCGCCACCAAGTCAGAGCAGTAGGTGACACGAAGAGGTGAAAATAGACCAAATTATCAAGGTGATGGGCTACTAACAGCTTACTACACAACATACACTTAGTATTACTTTGTTACCCACAGTATACATATCTCCCTGGCATATTACATAATTTATGCAGCAGCATACAATACATTTTTGGACTCACCTTGTTGTGCTGTGCTTACTAAAAACTAGTTCGGGATCAGTGTCCCGTCCACGGGATGGTTGAGCTAAAGTGTGATAATGCGATTCGAATGAGGTTGTAAGTAACAAGAATATTTCCCAGGACATAGGCATATCTGATATTGTCAGAAATCTTCAATTATTTTTAATCTAACTGCACTGTCCAATTTACAGTAGCTATTACAATGAAATAATACCATGCTATTGTTTGAGGAAAGTGCACAATTTTGAATGTGAAAAAGTTATTAATAAACAAATTAGGCACATTTGGGCAGACATTTTTTAACTGAAATGCAATGGTTCATTGGATCAGTCTACAACTGTGCACATACACTGCTGCCATCTAGTGCCAAAATCTACATTTCACCTGGGCTGGAATAATACCTAATAATGGCTTTTCTTTTGCATTTCAAAGATGGCGGTACAAAAAAATAACGTTTTTTTTTTTTCTTTTGTATTATCTTCTACCAACAACTGTTATCTCGGAACCTCAAGATCTGACTTTAGTGAGTTCAAGACAACTGGGAAAATATGTTATGAACTTTCATCCAACTCGGAATTGTAAATCTGGCCTCTTACAACCTGAAGATCACTGACGTCATCTTTCTTCGAGTTCCCAGTTGTCTGGAACGCACCATAAATCCAGAGAACGCCGGACTTTTATGACAAAGTTTGATGACAAAACTTGCCCACGAAGGAACCCTCCTGCCACCTTCCTATTTAACAGTGTCACGTTCTGACCTTAGTTCCTTTGTTATGTCTTTGTTTTAGTTTGGTCAGGGCGTGAGTTGGGGCGGGTTGTCTACGTTCCTTTCTCTATGTTTGGTTTATGTTTTTGGCCTGGTATGGTTCTCAATCAGAGGCAGGTGTCGTTCGTTGTCTCTGATTCAGAATCATACTTAGGTAGCCTTTTCCCACCTGTGTTCTGTGGGTTCTCAATCAGAGGCAGGTGTCGTTCGTTGTCTTCTGATTCAGAATCATACTTAGGTAGCCTTTTCCCACCTGTGTTCTGTGGGTTCTCAATCAGAGCCAGGTGTCGTTCGTTGTCTCTGATTCAGAATCATACTTAGGTAGCCTTTTCCCACCTGTGTTCTGTGGGTGTTTATTTTCTGTTCAGTGTTTTTCCATTCACCGCACAGGACTGTTCCGTTTGTTGTATTTTTGTTCAGTGTTCAGTTATTTTAATTAAAAACATGGACACTTACCTCGCTGCGCATTGGTCCTCCTCTTCTTCCACCTATGACGATCCTTACAAACAGCTGTTTTGAACGCGACACAAATCATTCTTCATTGACATCAAGGCCAATGTTGAACGTTTGTGAGGTTCATTTACATGTTTATTTATATAGGAAGCCCCACCTGCCCTGACTGGACCTGTATGAAGTGTAGCCAACATTGAACTGGTTGAGAGGGTATTTTTAAGTGGTGTACACACACACAAACATAAACATACGCACACTATTTCATGTCCTGTTTCTCCACACCTCACACACGCACAGGCACTGGCACACTGCTGCTGTGGACACTGAGGAGCTGACCCAGTTTCCATGGTGACTGCATGGGGTGAGGATGGAGGTCGGCGGGCAACAGGGATCCTCCCCTGGAGAGAGAGATGGAGGTAGTGAGAGACAGATGGATGGACAGAGAGGAAAATAGGGAGGGAAATTAAATATATTCATACTGAGATGGAGATGTGAGGGAGAGAGAGGAATATACTGGAGGAGGGAGGGAGGGAGGGAGGGGAATAAACTGGAGAAGGGAGGGAGAGGAATATACTGGAGCATTTAGATAACACAACATGTGGATAACACAACATGTGGATAACACATCATGTAGATAACACAGCATGGGCTACATGTAGATAACACAGCATGTAGATAACACAGCATGTAGATAACACGGCATGTAGATAACACAACATGGGCTACATGTAGATAACACAGCATGTAGATAACACAACATGGGCTACATGTAGATAACACAGCATGTAGATAACACAGCATGTAGATGACACAGCATGTAGATAACACAGCATGTAGATAACACAGCATGTAGATAACACAGCCTATAGATAACACAGCATGTAGATAACACAACATGTAGATAACACAGCATGTAGATAACACAGCATGTAGATAATACAGCCTGTAGATAACACAGCATGGACTACATGTAGATAACACAGCCTGTAGATAACACAGCATGGACTACATGTAGATAACACAGCATGTAGATAACACAGCATGGGCTACATGTAGATAACACAACATGGACTACATGTAGATAACACAACATGTAGATAACACAGCATGGACTACATGTAGATAACACAGCATGTAGATAGCACAGCATGGGCTACATGTAGATAACACAGCATGTAGATAACACAGCATGTAGATAACACAGCATGTAGATAACACAGCATGGACTACATGTAGATAACACAACATGTAGATAACACAGCATGGACTACATGTAGATAACACAGCATGTAGACAACACAGCATGGGCTACATGTAGATAACACAGCATGTAGATAACACAGCATGGGCTACATGTAGATAACACAACATGGGCTACATGTAGATAACACAGCATGGACTACACGTAGATAACACAGCATGTAGATAACACAGCATGGGCTACATGTAGATAACACAACATGTAGATAACACAGCATGTAGATAACACAGCATGTAGATAACACAGCATGTAGATAACACAGGATGTAGATAACACAGCATGTAGATAACACAGCATGTAGATAACACAGCATGGGCTACATGTAGATAACACAACATGTAGATAACACAGCATGTAGATAACACAGCATGTAGATAACACAGCATGTAGATAACACAGCCTGTAGATAACACAGCATGGACTACATGTAGATAACACAGCCTGTAGATAACACAGCATGGACTACATGTAGATAACACAGCATGGACTACATGTAGATAACACAGCATGTAGATAACACAGCATGGGCTACATGTAGATAACACAACATGTAGATAACACAGCATGTAGATAACACAGCATGTAGATAACACAGCATGTAGATAACACAGGATGTAGATAACACAGGATGTAGATAACACAGCATGTAGATAACACAGCATGGGCTACATGTAGATAACACAGCATGTAGATAACACAGCATGTAGATAACACAGCCTGTAGATAACACAGCATGGACTACATGTAGATAACACAGCCTGTAGATAACACAGCATGGACTACATGTAGATAACACAGCATGTAGATAACACAGCCTGTAGATAACACATCATGTAGATAACACAGCCTGTAGATAACACAGCATGTAGATAACACAGCCTATAGATAACACAGCATGTAGATAACACAGCATGTAGATAACACAGCCTGTAGATAACACAGCATGTAGATAACACAGCATGTAGATAACACAGCATGTAGATAACACAGCATTGGCCACATGTAGATAACACAACATGTAGATAACACAGCATGGGCTACATGTAGATAACACAGCATCTGGATAACACAGCATGTAGATAACACAGCATTGGCTACATGTAGATAACATAGCATGTAGATAACACAGCATGTAGATAACACAGCATGGATTACATGCTGTGTTATCTACATACCAGATAACAGGTGGAGTGGTCGTGTTTTCATTCATCCAGATAACAGGTGGAGTGGTCGTGTTTTCATTCATTCATCCAGATAACAGGTGGAGTGGTCGTGTTTTCATTCATTCATCCAGATAACAGGTGGAGTGGTCGTGTTTTCATTCATTCATCCAGATAACAGGTGGAGTGGTCGTGTTTTCATTCATTCATCCAGATAACAGGTGGAGTGGTCGTGTTTTCATTCATTCATCCAGATAACAGGTGGAGTGGTCGTGTTTTCATTCATTCATCCAGATAACAGGTGGAGTGGTCGTGTTTTCATTCATCCAGATAACAGGTGGAGTGGTCGTGTTTTCATTCATCCAGATAACAGGTGGAGTGGTCGTGTTTTCATTCATCCAGTTAACAGGTGGAGTGGTCGTGTTTTCATTCATCCAGATAACAGGTGGAGTGGTCGTGTTTTCATTCATCCAGATAACAGGTGGAGTGGTCGTGTTTTCATTCATCCAGATAACAGGTGGAGTGGTCGTGTTTTCATTCATCCAGATAACAGGTGGAGTGGTCGTGTTTTCATTCATTCATCCAGATAACAGGTGGAGTGGTCGTGTTTTCATTCATCCAGATAACAGGTGGAGTGGTCGTGTTTTCATTCATCCATCCAGATAACAGATAACAGGTGGAGTGGTCGTGTTTTCATTCATCCAGATAACAGGTGGAGTGGTCGTGTTTTCATTCATCCAGATAACAGGTGGAGTGGTCGTGTTTTCATTCATTCATCCAGATAACAGGTGGAGTGGTCGTGTTTTCATTCATTCATCCAGATAACAGGTGGAGTGGTCGTGTTTTCATTCATTCATCCAGATAACAGGTGGAGTGGTCGTGTTTTCATTCATTCAGATAACAGGTGGAGTGGTCGTGTTTTCATTCATCCATCCAGATAACAGGTGGAGTGGTCGTGTTTTCATTCATCCAGATAACAGGTGGAGTGGTCGTGTTTTCATTCATCCAGATAACAGGTGGAGTGGATAACGTGTTTTCATTCATTCATCCAGATAACAGGTGGAGTGGTCGTGTTTTCATTCATTCATCCAGATAACAGGTGGAGTGGTCGTGTTTTCATTCATTCATCCAGATAACAGGTGGAGTGGTCGTGTTTTCATTCATTCATCCAGATAACAGGTGGAGTGGTCGTGTTTTCATTCATCCAGTTAACAGGTGGAGTGGTCGTGTTTTCATTCATTCATCCAGATAACAGGTGGAGTGGTCGTGTTTTCATTCATTCATCCAGATAACAGGTGGAGTGGTCGTGTTTTCATTCATTCATCCAGATAACAGGTGGAGTGGTCGTGTTTTCATCCATTCAGATAACAGGTGGAGTGGTCGTGTTTTCATTCATTCATCCAGATAACAGGTGGAGTGGTCGTGTTTTCATTCATCCAGATAACAGGTGGAGTGGTCGTGTTTTCATTCATTCATCCAGATAACAGGTGGAGTGGTCGTGTTTTCATTCATTCATCCAGATAACAGGTGGAGTGGTCGTGTTTTCATTCATTCATCCAGATAACAGGTGGAGTGGTCGTGTTTTCATCCATTCAGATAACAGGTGGAGTGGTCGTGTTTTCATTCATTCAGATAACAGGTGGAGTGGTCGTGTTTTCATCCATTCAGATAACAGGTGGAGTGGTCGTGTTTTCATTCATCCAGATAACAGGTGGAGTGGTCGTGTTTTCATTCATTCATCCAGATAACAGGTGGAGTGGTCGTGTTTTCATTCATCCAGATAACAGGTGGAGTGGTCGTGTTTTCATTCATCCAGATAACAGGTGGAGTGGTCGTGTTTTCATTCATTCATCCAGATAACAGGTGGAGTGGTCGTGTTTTCATTCATTCATCCAGATAACAGGTGGAGTGGTCGTGTTTTCATTCATTCATCCAGATAACGGGTGGAGTGGTCGTGTTTTCATCCATTCAGATAACAGGTGGAGTGGTCGTGTTTTCATTCATCCAGATAACAGGTGGAGTGGTCGTGTTTTCATTCATTCATCCAGATAACAGGTGGAGTGGTCGTGTTTTCATTCATTCATCCAGATAACGGGTGGAGTGGTCGTGTTTTCATCCATTCAGATAACAGGTGGAGTGGTCGTGTTTTCATTCATTCATCCAGATAGCAGGTGGAGTGGTCGTGTTTTCATTCATTCATCCAGATAACAGGTGGAGTGGTCGTGTTTTCATTCATCCAGATAACAGGTGGAGTGGTCATGTTTTCATTCATTCATCCAGATAACAGGTGGAGTGGTCGTGTTTTCATTCATTCATCCGGATAACAGGTGGAGTGGTCGTGTTTTCATTCATTCATCCAGATAACAGGTGGAGTGGTCGTGTTTTCATTCATCCAGATAACAGGTGGAGTGGTCGTGTTTTCATTCATCCAGATAACATGTGGAGTGGTCGTGTTTTCATTCATTCATCCAGATAACAGGTGGAGTGGTCGTGTTTTCATTCATTCATCCGGATAACAGGTGGAGTGGTCATGTTTTCATTCATTCATCCAGATAACAGGTGGAGTGGTCGTGTTTTCATTCATTCATCCAGATAACAGGTGGAGTGGTCGTGTTTTCATTCATCCAGATAACATGTGGAGTGGTCGTGTTTTCATTCATCCAGATAACAGGTGGAGTGGTCGTGTTTTCATTCATTCATCCAGATAACAGGTGGAGTGGTCATGTTTTCATTCATTCATCCAGATAACAGGTGGAGTGGTCGTGTTTTCATTCATCCAGATAACAGGTGGAGTGGTCGTGTTTTCATTCATTCATCCAGATAACAGTTGGAGTGGTCGTGTTTTCATTCATTCATCCAGATAACGGGTGGAGTGGTCGTGTTTTCATTCATCCAGATAACATGTGGAGTGGTCGTGTTTTCATTCATCCAGATAACAGGTGGAGTGGTCGTGTTTTCATTCATCCAGATAACAGGTGGAGTGGTCGTGTTTTCATTCATCCAGATAACAGGTGGAGTGGTCGTGTTTTCATTCATCCAGATAACAGGTGGAGTGGTCGTGTTTTCATTCATTCATCCAGATAACAGGTGGAGTGGTCGTGTTTTCATTCATCCAGATAACAGGTGGAGTGGTCGTGTTTTCATCCATCCAGATAACAGGTGGAGTGGTCGTGTTTTCATTCATCCAGATAACAGGTGGAGTGGTCGTGTTTTCATTCATCCATCCAGATAACAGGTGGAGTGGTCGTGTTTTCATTCATTCATCCAGATAACAGGTGGAGTGGTCGTGTTTTCATTCATCCAGATAACAGGTGGAGTGGTCGTGTTTTCATTCATCCATCCAGATAACAGGTGGAGTGGTCGTGTTTTCATTCATTCATCCAGATAACAGGTGGAGTGGTCGTGTTTTCATTCATTCATCCAGATAACAGGTGGAGTGGTCGTGTTTTCATTCATTCATCCAGATAACAGGTGGAGTGGTCGTGTTTCATTCATTCATCCAGATAACAGGTGGAGTGGTCGTGTTTTCATTCATTCATCCAGATAACAGGTGGAGTGGTCGTGTTTTCATTCATCCATCCAGATAACAGGTGGAGTGGTCGTGTTTTCATTCATTCATCCAGATAACAGGTGGAGTGGTCGTGTTTTCATCCATCCAGATAACAGGTGGAGTGGTCGTGTTTTCATTCATTCATCCAGATAACAGGTGGAGTGGTCGTGTTTTCATTCATCCAGATAACAGGTGGAGTGGTCGTGTTTTCATTCATCCATCCAGATAACAGGTGGAGTGGTCGTGTTTTCATTCATTCATCCAGATAACAGGTGGAGTGGTCGTGTTTTCATTCATCCAGATAACAGGTGGAGTGGTCGTGTTTTCATTCATTCATCCAGATAACAGGTGGAGTGGTCGTGTTTTCATTCATTCATCCAGATAACAGGTGGAGTGGTCGTGTTTTCATTCATTCATCCAGATAACGGGTGGAGTGGTCGTGTTTTCATTCATTCATCCAGATAACAGGTGGAGTGGTCGTGTTTTCATTCATTCATCCAGATAACAGGTGGAGTGGTCGTGTTTTCATCCATTCAGATAACAGGTGGAGTGGTCGTGTTTTCATTCATTCATCCAGATAGCAGGTGGAGTGGTCGTGTTTTCATTCATCCAGATAACAGGTGGAGTGGTCATGTTTTCATTCATCCAGATAACAGGTGGAGTGGTCGTGTTTTCATTCATTCATCCAGATAACAGGTGGAGTGGTCGTGTTTTCATTCATTCATCCAGATAACAGGTGGAGTGGTCGTGTTTTCATTCATTCATCCAGATAACAGGTGGAGTGGTCGTGTTTTCATTCATCCAGATAACAGGTGGAGTGGTCATGTTTTCATTCATTCATCCAGATAACAGGTGGAGTGGTCGTGTTTTCATTCATTCATCCGGATAACAGGTGGAGTGGTTGTGTTTTCATTCATTCATCCAGATAACAGGTGGAGTGGTCGTGTTTTCATTCATCCAGATAACAGGTGGAGTGGTCGTGTTTTCATCCATTCATCCGGATAACAGGTGGAGTGGTCGTGTTTTCATTCATCCAGATAACAGGTGGAGTGGTCGTGTTTTCATTCATCCAGATAACAGGTGGAGTGGTCGTGTTTTCATTCATTCATCCGGATAACAGGTGGAGTGGTCGTGTTTTCATTCATTCATCCAGATAACAGGTGGAGTGGTCGTGTTTTCATTCATTCAGATAACAGGTGGAGTGGTCGTGTTTTCATTCATCCAGATAACAGGTGGAGTGGTCGTGTTTTTCATTCATTCATCCAGATAACGGGTGGAGTGGTCGTGTTTTCATCCATTCAGATAACAGGTGGAGTGGTCGTGTTTTCATTCATTCATCCAGATAACGGGTGGAGTGGTCGTGTTTTCATTCATTCATCCAGATAACGGGTGGAGTGGTCGTGTTTTCATTCATCCATCCAGATAACAGGTGGAGTGGTCGTGTTTTCATTCATCCATCCAGATAACAGGTGGAGTGGTCGTGTTTTCATTCATCCAGATAACGGGTGGAGTGGTCGTGTTTTCATTCATTCATCCAGATAACAGGTGGAGTGGTCGTGTTTTCATTCATTCATCCAGATAACGGGTGGAGTGGTCGTGTTTTCATTCATTCATCCAGATAACGGGTGGAGTGGTCGTGTTTTCATTCATCCATCCAGATAACAGGTGGAGTGGTCGTGTTTTCATTCATCCAGATAACGGGTGGAGTGGTCGTGTTTTCATTCATTCATCCAGATAACGGGTGGAGTGGTCGTGTTTTCATTCATTCATCCAGATAACGGGTGGAGTGGTCGAGTTTTCATTCATTCATCCAGATAACGGGTGGAGTGGTCGTGTTTTCATCCATTCAGATAACAGGTGGAGTGGTCGTGTTTTCATTCATTCATCCAGATAACAGGTGGAGTGGTCGTGTTTTCATTCATTCATCCAGATAACAGGTGGAGTGGTCGTGTTTTCATTCATTCATCCGGATAACAGGTGGAGTGGTTGTGTTTTCATTCATTCATCCAGATAACGGGTGGAGTGGTCGTGTTTTCATTCATTCATCCAGATAACGGGTGGAGTGGTCGTGTTTTCATTCATTCATCCAGATAACGGGTGGAGTGGTCGTGTTTTCATTCATTCATCCAGATAACGGGTGGAGTGGTCGTGTTTTCATTCATTCATCCAGATAACGGGTGGAGTGGTCGTGTTTTCATTCATTCATCCAGATAACGGGTGGAGTGGTCGTGTTTTCATCCATTCAGATAACAGGTGGAGTGGTCGTGTTTTCATTCATTCATCCAGATAACAGGTGGAGTGGTCGTGTTTTCATTCATTCATCCAGATAACAGGTGGAGTGGTCGTGTTTTCATTCATTCATCCGGATAACAGGTGGAGTGGTTGTGTTTTCATTCATTCATCCAGATAACAGGTGGAGTGGTCGTGTTTTCATTCATCCAGATAACAGGTGGAGTGGTCGTGTTTTCATCCATTCATCCGGATAACAGGTGGAGTGGTCGTGTTTTCATTCATCCAGATAACAGGTGGAGTGGTCGTGTTTTCATTCATTCATCCGGATAACAGGTGGAGTGGTCGTGTTTTCATTCATTCATCCAGATAACAGGTGGAGTGGTCGTGTTTTCATTCATTCAGATAACAGGTGGAGTGGTCGTGTTTTCATTCATCCAGATAACAGGTGGAGTGGTCGTGTTTTCATTCATTCATCCAGATAACAGGTGGAGTGGTCGTGTTTTCATTCATCCAGATAACATGTGGAGTGGTCGTGTTTTCATTCATCCAGATAACAGGTGGAGTGGTCGTGTTTTCATTCATCCAGATAACAGGTGGAGTGGTCGTGTTTTCATTCATCCAGATAACAGGTGGAGTGGTCGTGTTTTCATCCATCCAGATAACAGGTGGAGTGGTCGTGTTTTCATTCATCCAGATAACAGGTGGAGTGGTCGTGTTTTCATTCATCCAGATAACAGGTGGAGTGGTCGTGTTTTCATTCATCCAGATAACAGGTGGAGTGGTCGTGTTTTCATTCATCCAGATAACAGGTGGAGTGGTCGTGTTTTCATTCATTCATCCAGATAACAGGTGGAGTGGTCGTGTTTTCATTCATCCAGATAACATGTGGAGTGGTCGTGTTTTCATTCATCCAGATAACAGGTGGAGTGGTCGTGTTTTCATTCATTCATCCAGATAACAGGTGGAGTGGTCATGTTTTCATTCATTCATCCAGATAACAGGTGGAGTGGTCGTGTTTTCATTCATCCAGATAACAGGTGGAGTGGTCGTGTTTTCATTCATTCATCCAGATAACAGTTGGAGTGGTCGTGTTTTCATTCATTCATCCAGATAACGGGTGGAGTGGTCGTGTTTTCATCCATTCAGATAACAGGTGGAGTGGTCGTGTTTTCATTCATTCATCCAGATAGCAGGTGGAGTGGTCGTGTTTTCATTCATCCAGATAACAGGTGGAGTGGTCGTGTTTTCATTCATCCAGATAACATGTGGAGTGGTCGTGTTTTCATTCATCCAGATAACATGTGGAGTGGTCGTGTTTTCATTCATCCAGATAACAGGTGGAGTGGTCGTGTTTTCATTCATCCAGATAACAGGTGGAGTGGTCGTGTTTTCATTCATCCAGATAACAGGTGGAGTGGTCGTGTTTTCATTCATCCAGATAACAGGTGGAGTGGTCGTGTTTTCATTCATTCATCCGGATAACAGGTGGAGTGGTCGTGTTTTCATTCATCCAGATAACAGGTGGAGTGGTCGTGTTTTCATTCATCCATCCAGATAACAGGTGGAGTGGTCGTGTTTTCATTCATCCAGATAACAGGTGGAGTGGTCGTGTTTTCATTCATCCATCCAGATAACAGGTGGAGTGGTCGTGTTTTCATTCATTCATCCAGATAACAGGTGGAGTGGTCGTGTTTTCATTCATCCAGATAACAGGTGGAGTGGTCGTGTTTTCATTCATCCATCCAGATAACAGGTGGAGTGGTCGTGTTTTCATTCATTCATCCAGATAACAGGTGGAGTGGTCGTGTTTTCATTCATTCATCCAGATAACAGGTGGAGTGGTCGTGTTTTCATTCATTCATCCAGATAACAGGTGGAGTGGTCGTGTTTTCATTCATTCATCCAGATAACAGGTGGAGTGGTCGTGTTTTCATTCATTCATCCAGATAACAGGTGGAGTGGTCGTGTTTTCATTCATCCATCCAGATAACAGGTGGAGTGGTCGTGTTTTCATTCATTCATCCAGATAACAGGTGGAGTGGTCGTGTTTTCATCCATCCAGATAACAGGTGGAGTGGTCGTGTTTTCATTCATTCATCCAGATAACAGGTGGAGTGGTCGTGTTTTCATTCATCCAGATAACAGGTGGAGTGGTCGTGTTTTCATTCATCCATCCAGATAACAGGTGGAGTGGTCGTGTTTTCATTCATTCATCCAGATAACAGGTGGAGTGGTCGTGTTTTCATTCATCCAGATAACAGGTGGAGTGGTCGTGTTTTCATTCATTCATCCAGATAACAGGTGGAGTGGTCGTGTTTTCATTCATTCATCCAGATAACAGGTGGAGTGGTCGTGTTTTCATTCATTCATCCAGATAACGGGTGGAGTGGTCGTGTTTTCATTCATTCATCCAGATAACAGGTGGAGTGGTCGTGTTTTCATTCATTCATCCAGATAACAGGTGGAGTGGTCGTGTTTTCATCCATTCAGATAACAGGTGGAGTGGTCGTGTTTTCATTCATTCATCCAGATAGCAGGTGGAGTGGTCGTGTTTTCATTCATCCAGATAACAGGTGGAGTGGTCATGTTTTCATTCATCCAGATAACAGGTGGAGTGGTCGTGTTTTCATTCATTCATCCAGATAACAGGTGGAGTGGTCGTGTTTTCATTCATTCATCCAGATAACAGGTGGAGTGGTCGTGTTTTCATTCATTCATCCAGATAACAGGTGGAGTGGTCGTGTTTTCATTCATCCAGATAACAGGTGGAGTGGTCATGTTTTCATTCATTCATCCAGATAACAGGTGGAGTGGTCGTGTTTTCATTCATTCATCCGGATAACAGGTGGAGTGGTTGTGTTTTCATTCATTCATCCAGATAACAGGTGGAGTGGTCGTGTTTTCATTCATCCAGATAACAGGTGGAGTGGTCGTGTTTTCATCCATTCATCCGGATAACAGGTGGAGTGGTCGTGTTTTCATTCATCCAGATAACAGGTGGAGTGGTCGTGTTTTCATTCATCCAGATAACAGGTGGAGTGGTCGTGTTTTCATTCATTCATCCGGATAACAGGTGGAGTGGTCGTGTTTTCATTCATTCATCCAGATAACAGGTGGAGTGGTCGTGTTTTCATTCATTCAGATAACAGGTGGAGTGGTCGTGTTTTCATTCATCCAGATAACAGGTGGAGTGGTCGTGTTTTCATTCATTCATCCAGATAACGGGTGGAGTGGTCGTGTTTTCATCCATTCAGATAACAGGTGGAGTGGTCGTGTTTTCATTCATTCATCCAGATAACGGGTGGAGTGGTCGTGTTTTCATTCATTCATCCAGATAACGGGTGGAGTGGTCGTGTTTTCATTCATCCATCCAGATAACAGGTGGAGTGGTCGTGTTTTCATTCATCCATCCAGATAACAGGTGGAGTGGTCGTGTTTTCATTCATCCAGATAACGGGTGGAGTGGTCGTGTTTTCATTCATTCATCCAGATAACAGGTGGAGTGGTCGTGTTTTCATTCATTCATCCAGATAACGGGTGGAGTGGTCGTGTTTTCATTCATTCATCCAGATAACGGTGGAGTGGTCGTGTTTTCATTCATCCATCCAGATAACAGGTGGAGTGGTCGTGTTTTCATTCATCCAGATAACGGGTGGAGTGGTCGTGTTTTCATTCATTCATCCAGATAACGGGTGGAGTGGTCGTGTTTTCATTCATTCATCCAGATAACGGGTGGAGTGGTCGTGTTTTCATTCATTCATCCAGATAACGGGTGGAGTGGTCGTGTTTTCATCCATTCAGATAACAGGTGGAGTGGTCGTGTTTTCATTCATTCATCCAGATAACAGGTGGAGTGGTCGTGTTTTCATTCATTCATCCAGATAACAGGTGGAGTGGTCGTGTTTTCATTCATTCATCCGGATAACAGGTGGAGTGGTTGTGTTTTCATTCATTCATCCAGATAACGGGTGGAGTGGTCGTGTTTTCATTCATTCATCCAGATAACGGGTGGAGTGGTCGTGTTTTCATTCATTCATCCAGATAACGGGTGGAGTGGTCGTGTTTTCATTCATTCATCCAGATAACGGGTGGAGTGGTCGTGTTTTCATTCATTCATCCAGATAACGGGTGGAGTGGTCGTGTTTTCATTCATTCATCCAGATAACGGGTGGAGTGGTCGTGTTTTCATCCATTCAGATAACAGGTGGAGTGGTCGTGTTTTCATTCATTCATCCAGATAACAGGTGGAGTGGTCGTGTTTTCATTCATTCATCCAGATAACAGGTGGAGTGGTCGTGTTTTCATTCATTCATCCGGATAACAGGTGGAGTGGTTGTGTTTTCATTCATTCATCCAGATAACAGGTGGAGTGGTCGTGTTTTCATTCATCCAGATAACAGGTGGAGTGGTCGTGTTTTCATCCATTCATCCGGATAACAGGTGGAGTGGTCGTGTTTTCATTCATCCAGATAACAGGTGGAGTGGTCGTGTTTTCATTCATTCATCCGGATAACAGGTGGAGTGGTCGTGTTTTCATTCATTCATCCAGATAACAGGTGGAGTGGTCGTGTTTTCATTCATTCAGATAACAGGTGGAGTGGTCGTGTTTTCATTCATCCAGATAACAGGTGGAGTGGTCGTGTTTTCATTCATTCATCCAGATAACAGGTGGAGTGGTCGTGTTTTCATTCATCCAGATAACATGTGGAGTGGTCGTGTTTTCATTCATCCAGATAACAGGTGGAGTGGTCGTGTTTTCATTCATCCAGATAACAGGTGGAGTGGTCGTGTTTTCATTCATCCAGATAACAGGTGGAGTGGTCGTGTTTTCATCCATCCAGATAACAGGTGGAGTGGTCGTGTTTTCATTCATCCAGATAACAGGTGGAGTGGTCGTGTTTTCATTCATCCAGATAACAGGTGGAGTGGTCGTGTTTTCATTCATCCAGATAACAGGTGGAGTGGTCGTGTTTTCATTCATCCAGATAACAGGTGGAGTGGTCGTGTTTTCATTCATTCATCCAGATAACAGGTGGAGTGGTCGTGTTTTCATTCATCCAGATAACAGGTGGAGTGGTCGTGTTTTCATTCATCCAGATAACAGGTGGAGTGGTCGTGTTTTCATTCATTCATCCAGATAACGGGTGGAGTGGTCGTGTTTTCATCCATTCAGATAACAGGTGGAGTGGTCGTGTTTTCATTCATTCATCCAGATAACGGGTGGAGTGGTCGTGTTTTCATTCATTCATCCAGATAACGGGTGGAGTGGTCGTGTTTTCATTCATCCATCCAGATAACAGGTGGAGTGGTCGTGTTTTCATTCATCCATCCAGATAACAGGTGGAGTGGTCGTGTTTTCATTCATCCAGATAACGGGTGGAGTGGTCGTGTTTTCATTCATTCATCCAGATAACAGGTGGAGTGGTCGTGTTTTCATTCATTCATCCAGATAACGGGTGGAGTGGTCGTGTTTTCATTCATTCATCCAGATAACGGGTGGAGTGGTCGTGTTTCATTCATCCATCCAGATAACAGGTGGAGTGGTCGTGTTTTCATTCATCCATCCAGATAACAGGTGGAGTGGTCGTGTTTTCATTCATCCAGATAACGGGTGGAGTGGTCGTGTTTTCATTCATTCATCCAGATAACGGGTGGAGTGGTCGTGTTTTCATTCATTCATCCAGATAACGGGTGGAGTGGTCGTGTTTTCATTCATTCATCCAGATAACAGTTGGAGTGGTCGTGTTTTCATTCATTCATCCAGATAACGGGTGGAGTGGTCGTGTTTTCATCCATTCAGATAACAGGTGGAGTGGTCGTGTTTTCATCCATTCAGATAACAGGTGGAGTGGTCGTGTTTTCATTCATTCATCCAGATAACAGGTGGAGTGGTCGTGTTTTCATTCATCCAGATAACAGGTGGAGTGGTCGTGTTTTCATTCATCCAGATAACAGGTGGAGTGGTCGTGTTTTCATTCATTCATCCAGATAACAGGTGGAGTGGTCGTGTTTTCATTCATTCATCCGGATAACAGGTGGAGTGGTCGTGTTTTCATTCATTCATCCAGATAACAGGTGGAGTGGTCATGTTTTCATCCATTCAGATAACAGGTGGAGTGGTCGTGTTTTCATTCATTCATCCAGATAGCAGGTGGAGTGGTCGTGTTTTCATTCATCCAGATAACAGGTGGAGTGGTCGTGTTTTCATTCATTCATCCAGATAACAGGTGGAGTGGTCGTGTTTTCATTCATTCATCCAGATAACAGGTGGAGTGGTCGTGTTTTCATTCATCCAGATAACAGGTGGAGTGGTCGTGTTTTCATTCATCCAGATAACAGGTGGAGTGGTCGTGTTTTCATTCATCCAGATAACAGGTGGAGTGGTCGTGTTTTCATTCATTCATTCAGATAACAGGTGGAGTGGTCGTGTTTTCATTCATTCATTCAGATAACAGGTGGAGTGGTCGTGTTTTCATTCATCCAGATAACAGGTGGAGTGGTCGTGTTTTCATTCATTCATCCAGATAACAGGTGGAGTGGTCGTGTTTTCATTCATCCAGATAACAGGTGGAGTGGTCGTGTTTTCATTCATCCAGATAACAGGTGGAGTGGTCGTGTTTTCATTCATCCAGATAACAGGTGGAGTGGTCGTGTTTTCATTCATCCAGATAACAGGTGGAGTGGTCGTGTTTTCATTCATCCAGATAACAGGTGGAGTGGTCGTGTTTTCATTCATCCAGATAACAGGTGGAGTGGTCGTGTTTTCATTCATCCAGATAACAGGTGGAGTGGTCGTGTTTTCATTCATCCAGATAACAGGTGGAGTGGTCGTGTTTTCATTCATTCATCCAGATAACAGGTGGAGTGGTCGTGTTTTCATTCATTCATCCAGATAGCAGGTGGAGTGGTCGTGTTTTCATTCATCCAGATAACAGGTGGAGTGGTCGTGTTTTCATTCATCCAGATAACAGGTGGAGTGGTCGTGTTTTCATTCATCCAGATAACAGGTGGAGTGGTCGTGTTTTCATTCATTCATCCAGATAGCAGGTGGAGTGGTCGTGTTTTCATTCATCCAGGTAACAGGTGGAGTGGTCGTGTTTTCATTCATCCAGATAACAGGTGGAGTGGTCGTGTTTTCATTCATCCATCCAGATAACAGGTGGAGTGGTCGTGTTTTCATTCATCCATCCAGATAACAGGTGGAGTGGTCGTGTTTTCATTCATTCATCCAGATAACAGGTGGAGTGGTCGTGTTTTCATTCATCCAGATAACAGGTGGAGTGGTCGTGTTTTCATTCATCCATCCAGATAACAGGTGGAGTGGTCGTGTTTTCATTCATCCATCCAGATAACAGGTGGAGTGGTCGTGTTTTCATTCATTCATCCAGATAACAGGTGGAGTGGTCGTGTTTTCATTCATCCATCCAGATAACAGGTGGAGTGGTCGTGTTTTCATTCATTCATCCAGATAACAGGTGGAGTGGTCGTGTTTTCATTCATCCATCCAGATAACAGGTGGAGTGGTCGTGTTTTCATTCATTCATCCAGATAACAGGTGGAGTGGACGTGTTTTCATTCATCCATCCAGATAACAGGTGGAGTGGTCGTGTTTTCATTCATCCATCCAGATAACAGGTGGAGTGGTCGTGTTTTCATTCATTCATCCAGATAACAGGTGGAGTGGTCGTGTTTTCATTCATCCAGATAACAGGTGGAGTGGTCGTGTTTTCATTCATCCATCCAGATAACAGGTGGAGTGGTCGTGTTTTCATTCATCCATCCAGATAACAGGTGGAGTGGTCGTGTTTTCATTCATCCATCCAGATAACAGGTGGAGTGGTCGTGTTTTCATTCATCCATCCAGATAACAGGTGGAGTGGTCGTGTTTTCATTCATTCATCCAGATAACAGGTGGAGTGGTCGTGTTTTCATTCATCCAGATAACAGGTGGAGTGGTCGTGTTTTCATTCATCCAGATAACAGGTGGAGTGGTCGTGTTTTCATTCATCCAGATAACAGGTGGAGTGGTCGTGTTTTCATTCATTCATCCAGATAACAGGTGGAGTGGTCATGTTTTCATTCATCCAGATAACAGGTGGAGTGGTCGTGTTTTCATTCATCCAGATAACAGGTGGAGTGGTCGTGTTTTCATTCATCCAGATAACAGGTGGAGTGGTCGTGTTTTCATTCATTCAGATAACAGGTGGAGTGGTCGTGTTTTCATTCATTCATCCAGATAGCAGGTGGAGTGGTCGTGTTTTCATTCATCCAGATAGCAGGTGGAGTGGTCGTGTTTTCATTCATTCATCCAGATAGCAGGTGGAGTGGTCGTGTTTTCATTCATTCATCCAGATAGCAGGTGGAGTGGTCGTGTTTTCATTCATCCAGATAACAGGTGGAGTGGTCGTGTTTTCATTCATCCAGATAACAGGTGGAGTGGTCGTGTTTTCATTCATCCAGATAACAGGTGGAGTGGTCATGTTTTCATTCATCCAGATAACAGGTGGAGTGGTCGTGTTTTCATTCATCCATCCAGATAACAGGTGGAGTGGTCGTGTTTTCATTCATTCATCCAGATAGCAGGTGGAGTGGTCGTGTTTTCATTCATCCATCCAGATAACAGGTGGAGTGGTCGTGTTTTCATTCATCCATCCAGATAACAGGTGGAGTGGTCGTGTTTTCATTCATCCAGATAACAGGTGGAGTGGTCGTGTTTTCATTCATCCAGATAACAGGTGGAGTGGTCGTGTTTTCATTCATTCATCCAGATAACAGGTGGAGTGGTCATGTTTTCATTCATCCAGATAACAGGTGGAGTGGTCGTGTTTTCATTCATCCAGATAACAGGTGGAGTGGTCGTGTTTTCATTCATCCAGATAACAGGTGGAGTGGTCGTGTTTTCATTCATTCAGATAACAGGTGGAGTGGTCGTGTTTTCATTCATTCATCCAGATAGCAGGTGGAGTGGTCGTGTTTTCATTCATCCAGATAGCAGGTGGAGTGGTCGTGTTTTCATTCATTCATCCAGATAGCAGGTGGAGTGGTCGTGTTTTCATTCATTCATCCAGATAGCAGGTGGAGTGGTCGTGTTTTCATCCATCCAGATAACAGGTGGAGTGGTCGTGTTTTCATTCATCCAGATAACAGGTGGAGTGGTCGTGTTTTCATTCATCCAGATAACAGGTGGAGTGGTCGTGTTTTCATTCATCCAGATAACAGGTGGAGTGGTCGTGTTTTCATTCATCCAGATAACAGGTGGAGTGGTCGTGTTTTCATTCATCCAGATAACAGGTGGAGTGGTCGTGTTTTCATTCATCCAGATAACAGGTGGAGTGGTCGTGTTTTCATTCATCCAGATAACAGGTGGAGTGGTCGTGTTTTCAGTCATCCAGATAACAGGTGGAGTGGTCGTGTTTTCATTCATTCATCCAGATAACAGGTGGAGTGGTCGTGTTTTCAGTCATCCAGATAACAGGTGGAGTGGTCGTGTTTTCATTCATTCATCCAGATAGCAGGTGGAGTGGTCGTGTTTTCATTCATTCATCCAGATAGCAGGTGGAGTGGTCGTGTTTTCATTCATTCATCCAGATAGCAGGTGGAGTGGTCGTGTTTTCATTCATCCAGATAGCAGGTGGAGTGGTCGTGTTTTCATTCATTCATCCAGATAGCAGGTGGAGTGGTCGTGTTTTCATTCATTCATCCAGATAGCAGGTGGAGTGGTCGTGTTTTCATTCATTCATCCAGATAGCAGGTGGAGTGGTCGTGTTTTCATTCATTCATCCAGATAGCAGGTGGAGTGGTCGTGTTTTCATTCATTCATCCAGATAACAGGTGGAGTGGTCGTGTTTTCATTCATCCAGATAACAGGTGGAGTGGTCGTGTTTTCATTCATCCAGATAACAGGTGGAGTGGTCGTGTTTTCATTCATCCAGATAACAGGTGGAGTGGTCGTGTTTTCATTCATCCAGATAACAGGTGGAGTGGTCGTGTTTTCATTCATCCAGATAACAGGTGGAGTGGTCGTGTTTTCATTCATCCAGATAACAGGTGGAGTGGTCGTGTTTTCATTCATTCATCCAGATAGCAGGTGGAGTGGTCATGTTTTCATTCATCCAGATAACAGGTGGAGTGGTCGTGTTTTCATTCATTCATCCAGATAACAGGTGGAGTGGTCGTGTTTTCATTCATTCATCCAGATAGCAGGTGGAGTGGTCGTGTTTTCATTCATCCATCCAGATAACAGGTGGAGTGGTCGTGTTTTCATTCATCCATCCAGATAACAGGTGGAGTGGTCGTGTTTTCATTCATCCATCCAGATAACAGGTGGAGTGGTCGTGTTTTCATTCATCCATCCAGATAACAGGTGGAGTGGTCGTGTTTTCATTCATCCAGATAACAGGTGGAGTGGTCGTGTTTTCATTCATCCAGATAACAGGTGGAGTGGTCGTGTTTTCATTCATCCAGATAACAGGTGGAGTGGTCGTGTTTTCATTCATCCATCCAGATAACAGGTGGAGTGGTCGTGTTTTCATTCATCCGGATAACAGGTGGAGTGGTCGTGTTTTCATTCATCCATCCAGATAACAGGTGGAGTGGTCGTGTTTTCATTCATCCAGATAGCAGGTGGAGTGGTCGTGTTTTCATTCATCCATCCAGATAACAGGTGGAGTGGTCGTGTTTTCATTCATTCATCCAGATAACAGGTGGAGTGGTCGTGTTTTCATTCATCCATCCAGATAACAGGTGGAGTGGTCGTGTTTTCATCCATCCAGATAACAGGTGGAGTGGTCGTGTTTTCATTCATCCAGTTAACAGGTGGAGTGGTCGTGTTTTCATTCATCCAGATAACAGGTGGAGTGGTCGTGTTTTCATTCATCCAGATAACAGGTGGAGTGGTCGTGTTTTCATTCATTCATCCAGATAGCAGGTGGAGTGGTCGTGTTTTCATTCATTCATCCAGATAACAGGTGGAGTGGTCGTGTTTTCATCCATCCAGATAACAGGTGGAGTGGTCGTGTTTTCATTCATTCATCCAGATAACAGGTGGAGTGGTCGTGTTTTCATTCATTCATCCAGATAGCAGGTGGAGTGGTCGTGTTTTCATTCATCCAGATAACAGGTGGAGTGGTCGTGTTTTCATTCATTCATCCAGATAGCAGGTGGAGTGGTCGTGTTTTCATTCATCCATCCAGATAACAGGTGGAGTGGTCGTGTTTTCATCCATCCAGATAACAGGTGGAGTGGTCGTGTTTTCATTCATCCAGATAACAGGTGGAGTGGTCGTGTTTTCATTCATTCATCCAGATAACAGGTGGAGTGGTCGTGTTTTCATTCATCCATCCAGATAACAGGTGGAGTGGTCGTGTTTTCATTCATCCATCCAGATAACAGGTGGAGTGGTCGTGTTTTCATTCATCCATCCAGATAACAGGTGGAGTGGTCATGTTTTCATTCATCCAGATAACAGGTGGAGTGGTCGTGTTTTCATTCATTCATCCAGATAACAGGTGGAGTGGTCGTGTTTTCATTCATTCATCCAGATAGCAGGTGGAGTGGTCGTGTTTTCATTCATCCATCCAGATAACAGGTGGAGTGGTCGTGTTTTCATTCATCCATCCAGATAACAGGTGGAGTGGTCGTGTTTTCATTCATCCATCCAGATAACAGGTGGAGTGGTCGTGTTTTCATTCATCCAGATAACAGGTGGAGTGGTCGTGTTTTCATTCATCCAGATAACAGGTGGAGTGGTCGTGTTTTCATTCATCCAGATAACAGGTGGAGTGGTCGTGTTTTCATTCATCCGGATAACAGGTGGAGTGGTCGTGTTTTCATTCATCCGGATAACAGGTGGAGTGGTCGTGTTTTCATCCATCCAGATAACAGGTGGAGTGGTCGTGTTTTCATTCATTCATCCAGATAACAGGTGGAGTGGTCGTGTTTTCATTCATCCGGATAACAGGTGGAGTGGTCGTGTTTTCATTCATCCGGATAACAGGTGGAGTGGTCGTGTTTTCATTCATCCAGATAACAGGTGGAGTGGTCGTGTTTTCATTCATTCATCCAGATAACAGGTGGAGTGGTCGTGTTTTCATCCATCCAGATAACAGGTGGAGTGGTCGTGTTTTCATTCATTCATCCAGATAACAGGTGGAGTGGTCGTGTTTTCATTCATTCATCCAGATAACAGGTGGAGTGGTCGTGTTTTCATTCATCCGGATAACAGGTGGAGTGGTCGTGTTTTCATTCATCCGGATAACAGGTGGAGTGGTCGTGTTTTCATTCATCCAGATAACAGGTGGAGTGGTCGTGTTTTCATTCATTCATCCAGATAACAGGTGGAGTGGTCGTGTTTTCATTCATCCAGATAACAGGTGGAGTGGTCGTGTTTTCATTCATCCAGATAACAGGTGGAGTGGTCATGTTTTCATTCATTCATCCAGGTAACAGGTGGAGTGGTCGTGTTTTCATTCATCCAGATAACAGGTGGAGTGGTCGTGTTTTCATTCATCCATCCAGATAACAGGTGGAGTGGTCGTGTTTTCATTCATCCATCCAGATAACAGGTGGAGTGGTCGTGTTTTCATTCATTCATCCAGATAACAGGTGGAGTGGTCGTGTTTTCATTCATCCATCCAGATAACAGGTGGAGTGGTCGTGTTTTCATTCATCCATCCAGATAACAGGTGGA
Organism: Oncorhynchus gorbuscha; assembly: GCF_021184085.1. Lineage (NCBI taxonomy): Eukaryota > Metazoa > Chordata > Actinopteri > Salmoniformes > Salmonidae > Oncorhynchus > Oncorhynchus gorbuscha. The sequence continues at coordinate 60,837,231 of NC_060196.1, read as the reverse complement.
GTGGTTTCATTTCATTCATCCAGATAACAGGTGGAGTGGTCGTGTTTTCATTCATCCAGATAACAGGTGGAGTGGTCGGTTTTCATTCATCCAGATAACAGGTTTTCATTCATCCAGATAACAGGTGGAGTGGTCGTGTTTTCATTCATTCATCCAGATAACAGGTGGAGTGGTCGTGTTTTCATTCATCCAGATAACAGGTGGAGTGGTCGTGTTTTCATTCATCCAGATAACAGGTGGAGTGGTCGTGTTTTTCATTCATCCAGATAACAGGTGGAGTGGTCGTGTTTTCATTCATTCATCCAGATAACAGGTGGAGTGGTCGTGTTTTCATTCATCAGATAACAGGTGGAGTGGTCGTGTTTTCATTCATCCAGATAACAGGTGGAGTGGTCGTGTTTTCATTCATCCAGATAACAGGTGGAGTGGTCGTGTTTTCATTCATCCATTCATCCAGATAACAGGTGGAGTGGTCGTGTTTTCATTAACATCCATTCATCCAGATAACAGGTGGAGTGGTCGTGTTTTCATTCATCCATCCAGATAACAGGTGGAGTGGTCGTGTTTTCATTCATTCATCCAGATAACAGGTGGAGTGGTCGTGTTTTCATTCATCCAGATAACAGGTGGAGTGGTCGTGTTTTCATCCATCCAGATAACAGGTGGAGTGGTCGTGTTTTCATTCATCCAGATAACAGGTGGTGGAGTGGTCGTGTTTTCATTCATCCAGATAACAGGTGGAGTGGTCGTGTTTTCATTCATCCAGATAACAGGTGGAGTGGTCGTGTTTTCATTCATCCAGATAACAGGTGGAGTGGTCATTCATTCATCCAGATAACAGGTGGAGTGGTCGTGTTTTCATTCATCCATCCAGATAACAGGTGGAGTGGTCGTGTTTTCATTCATCCAGATAACAGGTGGAGTGGTCGTGTTTTCATCCATCCAGATAACAGGTGGAGTGGTCGTGTTTTCATTCATCCAGATAACAGGTGGAGTGGTCGTGTTTTCATTCATCCATCCAGATAACAGGTGGAGTGGTCGTGTTTTCATTCATCCAGATAACAGGTGGAGTGGTCGTGTTTTCATTCATCCAGATAACAGGTGGAGTGGTCGTGTTTTCATTCATTCATCCAGATAACAGGTGGAGTGGTCGTGTTTTCATTCATTCATCCAGATAACAGGTGGAGTGGTCGTGTTTTCATCCATTCAGATAACAGGTGGAGTGGTCGTGTTTTCATTCATTCATCCAGATAACAGGTGGAGTGGTCGTATTTTCATTCATCCAGATAACAGGTGGAGTGGTCGTATTTTCATTCATCCAGATAACAGGTGGAGTGGTCGTATTTTCATTCATCCAGATAACAGGTGGAGTGGTCGTGTTTTCATTCATCCAGATAACAGGTGGAGTGGTCGTGTTTTCATCCATTCAGATAACAGGTGGAGTGGTCGTGTTTTCATTCATTCATCCAGATAACAGGTGGAGTGGTCGTGTTTTCATTCATCCATCCAGATAACAGGTGGAGTGGTCGTGTTTTCATTCATTCATCCAGATAACAGGTGGAGTGGTCGTGTTTTCATTCATTCATCCAGATAACAGGTGGAGTGGTCGTGTTTTCATTCATCCAGATAACAGGTGGAGTGGTCGTGTTTTCATTCATTCATCCAGATAACAGGTGGAGTGGTCGTGTTTTCATTCATCCAGATAACAGGTGGAGTGGTCGTGTTTTCATTCATTCATCCAGATAACAGGTGGAGTGGTCGTGTTTTCATTCATCCAGATAACAGGTGGAGTGGTCGTGTTTTCATTCATCCAGATAACAGGTGGAGTGGTCGTGTTTTCATTCATTCATCCAGATAACAGGTGGAGTGGTCGTGTTTTCATTCATCCAGATAACAGGTGGAGTGGTCGTGTTTTCATTCATTCAGATAACAGGTGGAGTGGTCGTGTTTTCATACATCCAGTTAACAGGTGGAGTGGTCGTGTTTTCATTCATTCATCCAGATAACAGGTGGAGTGGTCGTGTTTGTTTTGGTGTGTTTATGTGGGCGTGTGTGTATTTAGTTCTCTAAAAGGAGACAGAGGGAGAGAAAAAGTGAGACAGAGACAGAGAGAGAGACAGAGAGACAGAGAGAGAGAGAGAGAGAGAGAGAGAGACAGAGAGAGAGAGAGAGAGAGAGAGAGAGAGAGAGAGAGAGAGAGAGAGAGAGAGAGAGAGAGAGAGAGAGACAGAGAGAGAGAGAGAGAGACAGAGAGAGACAGAGAGAGAGAGAGAGAGAGAGAGAGAGAGAGAGAGAGAGAGAGAGAGAGAGAGAGAGAGAGAGAACGAGAGAGGAAGAGAAGGTGAGAGAGATTTTCACTTCAAAGGTAGACAGCCCAGATAGAATAAAGCTCAGCTGGACTCAAAGACACACAGGTGTGTGTGTGTGTGTGTGTGTGTGTGTGTGTGTGTGTGTGTGTGTGTGTGTGTGTGTGTGTGTGTGTGTGTGTGTGTGTGTGTGTGTGTGTGTGTGTGTGTGTGTGTGTGTGTGTGTGAGACAGAGATAGAGAAAGAGAAAGAGAAAGAAAGAGAGAGACTAGGTACAGTCTGGCTATAGAGACCGGTTGTCACAGACAAACCTGGCTGCCCAGAGAGGACAGTCTGTGCTCACGCTGCTCCAGGGGAGAGTTAGAGACAGAGCTGCATTTCCTATTACGCTGTGACAAATACTCAGACCTAAGAGAATATTATTTTCCCAAAATTCTAATCCAATTCAAAGAATTTTAAACTATAACATATAAAGAAAAAATCTGGTCTACTACCAGGTCATGTGTCTTCTCAGTCATGTTGACCCTGGTCTACTACCAGGTCATGTGTCTTCTCAGTCATGTTGACACTGGTCCACTACCAGGTCATGTGTCTTCTCAGTCATGTTGACACTGGTCCACTACCAGGTCATGTGTCTTCTCAGTCATGTTGACACTGGTCCACTACCAGGTCATGTGTCTTCTCAGTCATGTTGACACTGGTCCACTACCAGGTCATGTGTCTTCTCAGTCATGTTGACACTGGTCTACTACCATTGCTTTAATGTATTGTTGTTCTCAGTAATACTGTTGTTGTTGCTTCAAACTTAAAGAGATTTAATTAAGTTAATTACAGTTAATTAAAGTTTTATTAAACTTCTTATGGGGTAGAAGGGACAGTTTTGAGTATGAAAGGTGAAAAGGTGCCCAGAAGTGCCCAGAGTAAACAGCCAGCTCCTCAGTATCAGTTGCTAATATATGCATATTATTATTAGTATTGGGTAGAAAACACTCTGAAGTTCCTAAAACTGTTTGAATGATGTCTGTGAGTATAACAGAACTCATATGGCAGTTCTGTTATAAAAGAAGAAGAAAGAGAAGAAATTCAAACAGGAAGTGAGAAATCTGAGGTTGGTCGTTGGTCAACCCAGACCCTATTGAATCCACAGTGGGATATGAATGCAACGTTGCACTTCCTAGGGCTTCCACTAGACCGTCTTTAGAAACTTGAATGAGGCTTCTTGTCACGGCAGATTTCCTCCTCTTCGTCGTCTGAAGAGGAGTAAGGATCGGACCAAGATGCGGCGCGGTAAAGTGTTCGTCATTTTAATGGAAAAACTGAACACTACAAAACAACAAAGTGACAACCATGACGCTAATGAACCACTGTGCTAACAAGCAACATAACATAGACAATCACCCACAACCCACAATGACAAAACAGGCTACCTAAATATGGTTCCCAATCAGAGACAATGACTAACACCTGCCTCTGATTGAGAACCATATCAGGCCAATGCCCACCCAGATCACACCCTGACCAAACAAACCCCCCCTCCCCCCCAAGGTGCGGACTCCGGCCGTAAAACCTGAACCTATAGGGGAGGGTCTGGGTGGGCATCTGTCCATGGTGGCGGCTCTGGCGCTGGACGTGGATCCCACTCCATAATTGTCTTAGTCCTCTTCGGTGGCCTCCTAGGAACGGCGACCCTCGCCGCCAACCTAGGACTGGCAAGCCTACTAAAGGGGCCCCACTGGACTGAGGGGCAGCACCAGACTGAAGGGCAGCTCAGGACTATTGATTATTAATCAAGCATTTATTGTGGAACTATGATTCCTGGGAGTGCATTCTGATGAAGATCATCAAAGTTAAGGGAGTATTTATCATGTATTTTCTGGTTTCTGTTGACTCCAAAATGGCGGCTATTTTTTTTTTTTTGAGCACCGTCTCAGATTATTGCATGGTTTAATTTTTCCGTAAGGTTTTTTTAAAATCTGACACAGCGGTTGCATTAAGGAGAGGTATATCTATAATTCAATGTGTATAATTTGTATTATCATCTACATTTATGATGAGTATTTCTCTTGAATCGATGTGGCTATGCAAAATCACTGGATGTTTTTGGAACTAGTGAACGTAACGTGCCAATGTAAACTCAGATTTTGTTATATAAATATGAACTTTATCAAACAAAACATGTATTGTGTAACATGAAGTCCGATGAGTGTCATCTGATTAAGATGAATGAATGAAGATGAAGATCATCAAAGGATAGTGATTCATTTTATCTCTATTTGTGCTTTTTGTGACTCCTGCCTTTGGCTGGAAAAATGGCTGTGTTTATTCTGTGGCTTGGTGGTGACCTAACATAATCGTTTGTGGTGCTTTCGGCTGTAAAGCCTATTTGAAATTGGACACTGTGATGGGATCAACAACAAGATTACCTTTAAAACAGTATAAGATACATGTTTGTTTGAGGAATTTTAATTATGAGATTCCTGTTGTTTTGAATTTGACGCCCTGCACTTTAACTGGCTGTTGTCATATCATCCCGTTAACGGGATTGCAGCCCGAAGAAGTTCCTTGATAATTACATATAATAGTTGTTTGATGCACGTTTGATGTCAAGCTGTTTAGTAACATTGGGATATTTTTGCCGAACATCAGCTGATTCAGGAAATTATTTTCTGAACGACAGTCAAGAGCTGGTGTGATACGTGTGTGTGATTTAACAACATCCAACGTGTAAATGTGTATCTGGACCATTGACAGAACATTTTGGTTTCTATGCGGTCAATATAATGAGCTTATTTCGTGTCCGAGATGAAATCAAGATTCCTGAGGTGAAATTGTGTACGTTTTTTTTAATTATTATTATTATTATATTTTTTTTTTTACCCCTTTTTCTCCCCAATTTCGTGGTATCCAATTGTTGTAGTAGCTACTATCTTGTCTCATCGCTACAACTCCCGTACGGGCTCGGGAGAGACGAAGGTTGAAAGTCATGTGTCCTCCGATACACAACCCAACCAGCCGCACTGCTTCTTAACACAGCGCACATCCCAACCCGGAAGCCAGCCGCACCAATGTGTCGGAGGGTACACCGTGCACCTGGCAACCTTGGTTAGCACGCACTGCGCCCGGCCCGCCACAGGAGTCGCTGGTGCGCGATGAGACAAGGACATCCCTACCGACCAAGCCCTCCCTAACCCGGACGACGCTAGGCCAATTGTGCGTCGCCCACGGACCTCCCAGTCGCGGCCGGTTGCGACAGAGCCTGGGCGCGAACCCAGTACAGCGCCCTTAACCGCTGCAGTACAGCGCCCTTAACCACTGCGCCACCCGGGATGTGGTCTGTGTACGTTTTGATCGTTTGTTTTTCTGTGTTAAAACGGTAGGGAACGTGAAAATGTTTATGAAAATATATACATCATTTTTTTTATAATATATTTTTTAATCCCATATAAAACCAAAAAAACAACTTGATATTTCGATGTTCCAATGTGGGTGGGGTTAAATGTGGAATCTCTTGGCAGGTGCACAGCCAACACTTCCTGTCCTTTCAAAGTAGGTCACCATTCTAACTTCAAATTGTATTGTAATCTTTTATAATTGTAGGAAGTAATGGGTATCCATGATAAATACAAATATGTACAAATAAGGGGGAGGGAATGCTGTCACCTCCAGTCTCTATCTCTCTATCTCTCTATCTCTCTGTCTCTCTCTCTCTCAATACTCTCTTTGTCTTTCTCGCTCTCTCTCTTAATCGGCAATCAGATTTGAGGTGATCGTCATGGCTGCTCAGTCTCCATTCTCCCTCTCCCCCCTTTTTCCTCCCATCCTCCCCCTTCCTCATCCATCCTGCCCTCTCATATCATCCTCCTCTCAGTCTCCCCATACCCTCTATTTCCTACACCTCCCCCTCTCCTCCCACATCTCCCTCGCTTCCACCCCTCCCTTACTCCAGTGTTATTAAGAGACACCATGCCCCGGGTGGCACATCATCTATCCGTCTGGGACATTAATATACCAGGGAGATGGGTCATATATGTGTGTGTGTGTGTGTGTGTGTGTGTGTGTGTGTGTGTGTGTGTGTGTGTGTGTGTGTGTGTGTGTGTGTGTGTGTGTGTGTGTGTGTGTGTGTGTGTGTGTGTGTGTGTGTGTGTGTGTGTGTGTGTGTGTGTGTGCAAATGTGCTTAGGAAAAAAAATGCTTCTTAGCAAAAACTAATTTCATAGCAAGAATTTTGCTATAACTGTCTGTGACTGTCTGGGAGTGGTCTGAGTGGGGAGGGTCTGAGTGGGGAGGGTCTGAGTGGGGAGGGGGAAACTGAAAACTAGCTGTTATTGGCAGAGAGGTTTGGAACTCTCTTTCTTATTGGTCTATTAACTCATTTACTACCTGGTGATGTCACCAGGCAGGAGAAAACATCATCACAAATTTCAAACAGCTGTCACACTAAAAGTGCATTATCATAATTATTCCAACTTTATAGTGTGGATTTATATATATATAAATATGAAGTTGCCCTTAAAGTCCCAGTACAGGCTGAAACATCATTTTCCTGTGTTATATATATATATATATAACACAGGAAAATGATGTTTCAGCCTGTACTGGGACTTTAAGGGCAACTTCATATTTTGACTCATCATCTCTCTCATCACTAGAGCAAATGTGAAACCGTGACCCTTGAAGGAGAGGTCAGGGAGAAACATTTACCGTAATACTTTTAATGGTATTACTTTTACCGTAATACCACTAATACTAGCAGCACTGAGATAACAGGGGGGTAAAGGTGGATAGCATTAAGGTAAACAACAGGCCAACCTCCTACTCAAACATAAATATGACCTACATTTATGGGAACTACCAATATTGCTTCATTTAAATTTTTATGTGTTCCAATTGTCAGTAAGAAGAGGAGAGGAAGGAAAGAGGGAGGAGAGTGGGAAGAGTAGAGGAAGGAAATAGGAAGGAGAGTGGGAAGAGGAGCTGGAGGAAAGAGGACGGAGAGTGGGAAGAGTAGAGGAAGGAAATAGGAAGGAGAGTGGGAAGAGTAGAGGAAGGAAATAGGAAGGAGAGTGGGAAGAGTAGAGGAAGGAAATAGGAAGGAGAGTGGGAAGAGTAGAGGAAGGGAATAGGAAGGAGAGTGGGAAGAGGAGCTGGAGGAAAGAGGACGGAGAGTGGGAAGAGGAGAGGAAGGAAATAGGAAGGAGATTGGGAAGAGTAGAGGAAGGAAATAGGAAGGAGATTGGGAAGAGTAGAGGAAGGAAATAGGAAGGAGAGTGGGAAGAGTAGAGGAAGGAAATAGGAAGGAGAGTGGGAAGAGGAGCTGGAGGAAAGAGGACGGAGAGTGGGAAGAGTAGAGGACGGAAATAGGAAGGAGATTGGGAAGAGTAGAGGAAGGAAATAGGAAGGAGATTGGGAAGAGTAGAGGAAGGAAATAGGAATGAGAGTAGGAAGAGTAGAGGAAGGAAATAGGAAGGAGAGTGGGAAGAGTAGAGGAAGGAAATAGGAAGGAGAGTGGGAAGAGGAGCTGGAGGAAAGAGGAAGGAGAGTGGGAAGAGTAGAGGAAGGAAATAGGAAGGAGAGTGGGAAGAGGAACTGGAGGAAAGAGGAAGGAGAGTGGGAAGAGTAGAGGAAGGAAAGACAGCGGAGAGTCCCGTGCTTGTGGCTGGGACCGCGGAGAGTCCCGGGCTTGTGGTTGGGACCGCGGAGAGTCCCGGGCTTGTGGTTGGGACCGCGGAGGGTCCCGGGCTTGTGGCTGGGACTGTGGAGAGTCCTGGGCTTGTGGCTGGGACTGCGGAGAGTCCCGGGCTTGTGGCTGGGACCGCGGAGAGGCCTGGGCTTGTGGTTGGGACCGCGGAGAGTCCCGGGCTTGTGGCTGGGACTGCGGAGAGTCGCAGGCTTGTGGCTCGAACCGCGGAGAGTCCCGGGCTTGTGGCTGTTTAAATCCCTGTTTTTTGTTGTTATTTCCATTGGCCCAGTGCTGTGCTGGCTGGAAATGCTGTGCTGGCTGGAATTGCATGGGAGTACCAGCATTAGCGTTAGTTGCACCCATCATGCTGCCCAAAGTTAAAGGAAGTTGGAGTAATGGAGAGGACAGTGTTTCGGTATCACAGGTGTGTGTGATCTTTTAAAACTACAACAAGATGTCTACAAGCAATTGTTACAGTAACAGAATAATAGATTGAATCACTTTGGCCAAACACTGGTGGACTCAAATAACAAAAAGAATGGATGATCTTGCCAGAGAGGTCAAAGACAATAAAAACCGTTCTCCCAGGGAGAGACTTACAGCAAGATGACAACAAACTGGAAGTCCACTGTTTGGGTGTGGCTCCACTTCAATCTTCCTATGTTTCATCTCCATTTTTTTCACAGATCATTTTCCTCACAATCTCCTTAGACTCCATCCGGGTCTCATGTGGAGACTCTGGTACGCCATCCTGGTATGCCGTCTCATGTGGAGACTCTGGTACGCCATCCTGGTATGCCGTCTCATGTGGAGACTCTGGTATGCCATCCTGGTATGCCGTCTCATGTGGAGACTCTGGTTTGCCATCCTGGTATGCCGTCTCATGTGGAGACTCTGGTATGCCATCCTGGTATGCCGTCTCATGTGGAGACTCTGGTACGCCATCCTGGTATGCCGTCTCATGTGGAGACTCTGGTACGCCATCCTGGTATGCCGTCTCATGTGGAGACTCTGGTACGCCATCCTGGTATGCCGTCTCATGTGGAGACTCTGGTACGCCATCCTGGTATGCCGTCTCATGTGGAGACTCTGGTACGCCATCCTGGTATGCCGTCTCATGTGGAGACTCTGGTACGCCATCCTGGTATGCCGTCTCATGTGGAGACTCTGGTACGCCATCCTGGTATGCCGTCTCATGTGGAGACTCTGGTACGCCATCCTGGTATGCCGTCTCATGTGGAGACTCTGGTACGCCATCCTGGTATGCCGTCTCATGTGGAGACTCTGGTACGCCATCCTGGTATGCCGTCTCATGTGGAGACTCTGGTACGCCATCCTGGTATGCCGTCTCATGTGGAGACTCTGGTACGCCATCCTGGTATGCCGTCTCATGTGGAGACTCTGGTACGCCATCCTGGTATGCCGTCTCATGTGGAGACTCTGGTACGCCATCCTGGTATGCCGTCTCATGTGGAGACTCTGGTACGCCATCCTGGTATGCCGTCTCATGTGGAGACTCTGGTACGCCATCCTGGTATGCCGTCTCATGTGGAGACTCTGGTACGCCATCCTGGTATGCCGTCTCATGTGGAGACTCTGGTACGCCATCCTGGTATGCCGTCTCATGTGGAGACTCTGGTACGCCATCCTGGTATGCCGTCTCATGTGGAGACTCTGGTACGCCATCCTGGTATGCCGTCTCCTGTGGAGACTCTGGTACGCCATCCTGGTATGCCGTCTCATGTGGAGACTCTGGTACGCCATCCTGGTATGCCGTCTCATGTGGAGACTCTGGTACGCCATCCTGGTATGCCGTCTCATGTGGAGACTCTGGTACGCCATCCTGGTATGCCGTCTCATGTGGAGACTCTGGTACGCCATCCTGGTATGCCGTCTCATGTGGAGACTCTGGTACGCCATCCTGGTATGCCGTCTCATGTGGAGACTCTGGTACGCCATCCTGGTATGCCGTCTCATGTGGAGACTCTGGTACGCCATCCTGGTATGCCGTCTCATGTGGAGACTCTGGTACGCCATCCTGGTATGCCGTCTCATGTGGAGACTCTGGTACGCCATCCTGGTATGCCGTCTCATGTGGAGACTCTGGTACGCCATCCTGGTATGCCGTCTCATGTGGAGACTCTGGTACGCCATCCTGGTATGCCGTCTCATGTGGAGACTCTGTTCCTGGTATGCCGTCTCATGTGGAGACTCTGGTACGCCATCCTGGTATGCCGTCTCATGTGGAGACTCTGGTACGCCATCCTGGTATGCCGTCTCATGTGGAGACTCTGGTACGCCATCCTGGTATGCCGTCTCATGTGGAGACTCTGGTACGCCATCCTGGTATGCCGTCTCATGTGGAGACTCTGGTACGCCATCCTGGTATGCCGTCTCATGTGGAGACTCTGGTACGCCATCCTGGTATGCCGTCTCATGTGGAGACTCTGGTACGCCATCCTGGTATGCCGTCTCATCTCTGGTACGCCATCCTGGTATGCCGTCTCATGTGGAGACTCTGGTACGCCATCCTGGTATGCCGTCTCATGTGGAGACTCCGCCATCCTGGTATGCCGTCTCATGTGGAGACTCTGGTACGCCATCCTGGTATGCCGTCTCATGTGGAGACTCTGGTACGCCATCCTGGTATGCCGTCTCATGTGGAGACTCTGGTACGCCATCCTGGTATGCCGTCTCATGTGGAGACTCTGGTACGCCATCCTGGTATGCCGTCTCATGTGGAGACTCTGGTACGCCATCCTGGTATGCCGTCTCATGTGGAGACTCTGGTACGCCATCCTGGTATGCCGTCTCATGTGGAGACTCTGGTACGCCATCCTGGTATGCCGTCTCATGTGGAGACTCTGGTACGCCATCCTGGTATGCCGTCTCATGTGGAGACTCTGGTACGCCATCCTGGTATGCCGTCTCATGTGGAGACTCTGGTACGCCATCCTGGTATGCCGTCTCATGTGGAGACTCTGGTACGCCATCCTGGTATGCCGTCTCATGTGGAGACTCTGGTACGCCATCCTGGTATGCCGTCTCATGTGGAGACTCTGGTACGCCATCCTGGTATGCCGTCTCATGTGGAGACTCTGGTACGCCATCCTGGTATGCCGTCTCATGTGGAGACTCTGGTACGCCATCCTGGTATGCCGTCTCATGTGGAGACTCTGGTACGCCATCCTGGTATGCCGTCTCCTGTGGAGACTCTGGTACGCCATCCTGGTATGCCGTCTCATGTGGAGACTCTGGTACGCCATCCTGGTATGCCGTCTCATGTGGAGACTCTGGTACGCCATCCTGGTATGCCGTCTCATGTGGAGACTCTGGTACACCATCCTGGTATGCCGTCTCATGTGGAGACTCTGGTACGCCATCCTGGTATGCCGTCTCATGTGGAGACTCTGGTACGCCATCCTGGTATGCCGTCTCATGTGGAGACTCTGGTACGCCATCCTGGTATGCCGTCTCATGTGGAGACTCTGGTACGCCATCCTGGTATGCCGTCTCATGTGGAGACTCTGGTACACCATCCTGGTATGCCGTCTCATGTGGAGACTCTGGTACGCCATCCTGGTATGCCGTCTCATGTGGAGACTCTGGTACGCCATCCTGGTATGCCGTCTCATGTGGAGACTCTGGTATCCTGGTATGCCGTCTCATGTGGAGACTCTGGTACGCCATCCTGGTATGCCGTCTCATGTGGAGACTCTGGTACGCCATCCTGGTATGCCGTCTCATGTGGAGACTCTGGTACGCCATCCTGGTATGCCGTCTCATGTGGAGACTCTGGTACGCCATCCTGGTATGCCGTCTCATGTGGAGACTCTGGTACGCCATCCTGGTATGCCGTCTCATGTGGAGACTGGTGGTGGACTCTGGTACGCCATCCTGGTATGCCGTCTCATGTGGAGACTCTGGTACGCCATCCTGGTATGCCGTCTCATGTGGAGACTCTGGTACGCCATCCTGGTATGCCGTCTCATGTGGAGACTCTGGTACACCATCCTGGTATGCCGTCTCATGTGGAGACTCTGGTACGCCATCCTGGTATGCCGTCTCATGTGGAGACTCTGGTACGCCATCCTGGTATGCCGTCTCATGTGGAGACTCTGGTACGCCATCCTGGTATGCCGTCTCATGTGGAGACTCTGGTACGCCATCCTGGTATGCCGTCTCATGTGGAGACTCTGGTATGCCGTCTCATGTGGAGACTCTGGTATGCCGTCTCATGTGGAGACTCTGGTATGCCGTCTCATGTGGAGACTCTGGTACGCCATCCTGGTACGCCACAACAATGGTTTTCCTCTTGGATTGTCCCTCTGGTCTGTTTACCCAGGTATCTGTAATAGTGATTCACAGACAACAAACTGTAAATCCACTGTCTGTGAATCACTATTACAGATGACTTGGTAAACAGACCAGAGGGACAATCCTGGTTGAGGGTTGATGAGAGATAAACTGCTTCTCTGTTCTAGTTTTTATTATTATATTTATAGTATTAATGTGACATAAATACCAGATAGTCTGCATAATGAAATAACATTCAGCTCAGACATCCATACATTGTATTTATTTATTTTATTTAACTTTTATTTAACAAAGAAAAACCCAATGAGATTCAGAGTCTCTTTTTCAAGGGAGACCTGGCCAAGAAGGCAGCAACAATCAATTAATTACATCATTAAAACATACAACAATATAACATTTACACTCCTCCGTAACAGAGTCTCCCTTCAATCATTTAAATTCCTTCAGTGGCACTAACATATCTAGATGAGGCATGGATTGTAGAATATTCCATGCATCAGGTGCACAGGAAGAGAAGGCAGTCTTGCCTAATACTGTGAATGTCCTGGGGACTTTGAGTAGCAACCACCTAGCAGACCGGGTATGGTAACATAGCAACCACCTAGCAGACTGGGTATGGTAACATAGCAACCACCTAGCAGACCGGGTATGGTAACATAGCAACCACCTAGCAGACCGGGTATGGTAACATAGCAACCACCTAGCAGACCGGGTATGGTAACATAGCAACCACCTAGCAGACCGGGTATGGTAACATAGCAACCACCTAGCAGACCGGGTATGTTAACATAGCAACCACCTAGCAGACCGGGTATGGTAACATAGCAACCACCTAGCAGACCGGGTATGGTAACATAGCAACCACCTAGCAGACCGGGTATGGTAACATAGCAACCACCTAGCAGACCGGGTATGGTAACATAGCAACCACCTAGCAGACCGGGTATGGTAACATAGCAACCACCTAGCAGACCGGGTATGGTAACATAGCAACCACCTAGCAGACCGGGTATGGTAACATAGCAACCACCTAGCAGACCGGGTATGGTAACATAGCAACCACCTAGCAGACCGGGTATGGTAACATAGCAACCACCTAGCAGACCGGGTATGTTAACATAGCAACCACCTAGCAGACCGGGTATGGTAACATAGCAACCACCTAGCAGACTGGGTATGGTAACATAGCAACCACCTAGCAGACCGGGTATGGTAACATAGCAACCACCTGGCAGACCGGGTATGGTAACATAGCAACCATCTAGCAGACCGGGTATGGTAACATAGCAACCATCTAGCAGACCGGGTATGGTAACATAGCAACCACCTAGCAGACCGGGTATGGTAACATAGCAACCACCTAGCAGACCGGGTATGGTAACATAGCAACCACCTAGCAGACCGGGTATGGTAACATAGCAACCACCTAGCAGACTGGGTATGGTAACATAGCAACCACCTAGCAGACTGGGTATGGTAACTTCTGGTGGGGAAGGAGACCAGACTACAGAGGTAAAGAGGGAGTTTACCCAAAATGACTCTGTAGATGAACACATACAAATGTAGCTTTCTGTGCATATACTACTGAGGTCCAACCTACCATTTGGTACAAGGTGCAATGGCGGGTGAGTGACTTGGCATTTGTAAGAAAGCGCAAGGATACCTAGATAAACAGAGTCCAGTCCCTGTAAGACAGAGGAGGCTGCATGATAAACAGAGGAGGCTGCATGATAAACAGAGTCCAGTCTCTGTTAGACAGAGGAGGCTGCATGATAAACAGAGTCCAGTCTCTGTTAGACAGAGGAGGCTGCATGATAAACAGAGTCCAGTCTCTGTTAGACAGAGGAGGCTGCATGATAAACAGAGTCCAGTCTCTGTAAGACAGAGGAGGCTGCATGCATATACAACTAGTCACCATAATCAATCACAGAGAGAACAGTGGCCTGAACAAGCTTCTTTCTAGACATAAGTGGGAAGCCAGCCTTATTACGAAAATAAAAACCCAATTTCAATTGCATACCCCACAAGACATGCCACCAAGGGTATCTTCACAGTCCCCAAGTCCAAAAATAATTAATGGCAACAGAGTAGTATACAGAGATATGATCACGTGTGTTCTTGATCAGTGGAACCCAGTACAAATTGATATTGCTTTTCCTGACAGCTGGACATTTCACTTGATCTGAGATTGCCCATGTCTGACAGAACTGAGATTGCCCATGTCTGACAGAACTGAGATTGCCCATGTCTGACAGAACTGAGATTGCCCATGTCTGACAGAACTGAGATTGCCCATGTCTGACAGAACTGTAGCAGAGGATCTAATTGTTGCTGTAGCCCCTCTTTTGTGGTGGACAGCAGCACCAGTCCATCTACATATAGGAGGCATTTTATTTCTGTGTCCTTAAGACTGAGACCAGGGTCTGTTGATCAATATAGTGTTTTTTTGCCAATTAATTCATATAGATATTAAATAAACTGGATCACAAGTTGTTTCCCCATTTACTCTGCACCCTTGGGAAAATAAACCTGTATGTTTATCTCACATTTGTTATTTGTGTACATTGATTTGAAGACATCATATGTTTTTCCAGACCACTACACTTTCAATTAATTTGAGTGAAATACATTCATGCACAAATTGAATCAAAGGCTTTTTTGGAAATTCACAAAGCAGAAGAAAAATGCTGTTTTGTTTTGATTCACTGATTTGATTTGTTCACTGAGAAAGTGCAGTAATCTGCTGTTCACAGAATATTTCCCCCAGGCTGTTGTTGCCACGGTAATTGTATGGGTCTAATTTGTCTGTACCACTTTATTTCCGGCGCCGACAGAGATGGCTTCCTCGTTTCGCGTTCCTAGGGAACTATGCAGTATTTTGTTTTTTTATTGTGTTATTTATTACATTGGTACCCCAGGTAATCTTAGGTTTCATTACATGCAGTCGGGAGGAACTACTGGATAAAAGAGCAACGTCAACTCACCATCATTAGGACCAGGAATAGGACTTTCCTGAAGCGGATGCTGTGTTTTGCCCACCACCCAGGACAATGGATCGGATCCCAGCCGGCGAACCAAAACAACGACGCCGTAAAAAGGTGCAGACGAAGCGGTCTTCTGGTCAGGCTCCGGAGACGGGCACATCGCGTACCGCTCCCAAGCATACTACTCGCCAATGTCCAGTCTCTTGACAACAAGGTTGATGAAATCCAAGCAAGGGTTGCCTTCCAGAGAGACATCGGAGACTGTAACTTTCTTTGCTTCACGGAAACATGGCTCACTCAAGACACGCTATCGGAGTCGGTACAGCCAGCTGGTTTCTTCACGCAATGTCGCCGACAGAAACAAGCATCTTTCTGGTAATAAGAAGGGCGGGGGTGGATGCCTTATGATTAACGAGACATGGTGTGATCATAACAACATACAAGAACTCAAGTCCTTCTTTTCACCTGACTTAGAATTCCTCACAATCAAATGTCGACCGCATTATCTACCAAGAGAATTCTCTTTGATTATAATCACAGCCAGTATATATTCCCCCCAAGCAGACACATCGATGGCTGAACAAACTTTTTTTGACTCTATGTAAACTGGAAACCACATATCCTGAGGCTGCATTCAGTGTAGCTGGGGATTTTAACAAGGCTAATCTGAAAACAAGACTCCCGAAATTCTATCAGCATATTGATTGTGCTACCAGGGCTGGTAAAACCCTGGATCATTGTTATTCTAACTTCTGCGACGCATATAAGGCCCTCCCCCGCCCTCCTTTCAGAAAAGCTGACCAGGACTACATTGCTTCCAGCCTATAGACAAAAACTAAAGCAGGAAGCTCCCGCTCTCAGGTCTGCTCAACGCTGGTCCAACCAATCTGATTCCACGCTTCAAGACTGCTTCGATCACATTGATTGGGATATGTTCCGCATTGCGTCAAACATCAACATTGACAAATACGCTAATTTGGTGAGCGAGTTCATTAGCAAGTGCATTGGTCGATGTCGTACCCACAGCAACTATTAAAACATTCTCCAACTAGAAACCATGGATTGATGGCAGCATTAGTGCAAAACTGAAAGCGCCAACTATTGCTTTTAACCAGGGCAAGGTGACCGAATACAAACAGTGTAGCTATTCCCTCAGCAAAGCAATCAAACAAGCTAAGAGTCAGTATAGACTACTTCCTCCTGCAGCCAAGCACCCCCACAACATGATGCTGCCACCCCCATGCTTCACGGTTGGGATGGTGTTCTTCAGCCCCTTGCTTTTTTATGGCGTTGTTGGAGCAGTGGCTTCATCCTTGCTGAGCGGCCTTTCAGTTTATGTCGCCATGGGACTCATTTTACTGTGGATGTAGATACTTTTGTACCTGTTTTCTCCAGCATCTTCACAAGGTCCTTTGCTGTTGTCCTGGGATTGATTTGCATTTTTCGCACCAAAATATATTCATCTCTAGGAGACAGAACACACCTCCTTTCTGAGCGGTATGACGGCTGCGTGGTCCCATGGTGTTTATACTTGCGTACTATTGTTTGTACAGATGAACGTGGTACCTTCAGGCGTTTGGAAATTGCTCCCAAGGATGAACCAGATTTGTGGATGTCTGCAATTTGTTTTCTGGGGTCTTGGCTGAGTTCTTTTAATTTTCCCATGATGTCAAGGAAATAGGCACTGAGTTTGAAGGTAGGCCTTAAAATACATCCACAGGTACACCTCCAATTGACTTCAATGATGTCAATTAGCCTATCAGAAGCTTCTAAAGCCATGATATCATTTTCTGGATTTTCCAAGCTGTTTAAAGGCACAGTTAACTTAGTGTATGTAAAAAATGACTTGTGTCATGCACAAAGTAGAACCGACTTGCGAAAACCATAGTTTGTTAACCAGACGAGCTTCAATGCCATACAACTCTCCTTCCATGGCCTCCAATTGCTCTTAATTACAAGTAAAACTAAATGCATGCTCTTCAACCGATCGCTGCCTGCACCTGCCCGCCCGTCCAACATCACTACTCCAGACGGTTCTGAATATGTGGACAACTACAAATACCTAGGTGTCTGGTTAGACTGTAAACCC
The DNA here is from genome assembly GCF_021184085.1 of Oncorhynchus gorbuscha. Taxonomy (NCBI): domain Eukaryota; kingdom Metazoa; phylum Chordata; class Actinopteri; order Salmoniformes; family Salmonidae; genus Oncorhynchus; species Oncorhynchus gorbuscha. Next base: position 60,819,856 of record NC_060196.1, on the reverse strand, counting down.
TCCTTCCAGACTCACATCAAACATCTCCAATTCAAAGTTAAATTTAGAATTGGCTTCCTATTTTGCAACAAAGACTTCACTCCTTCACTCATGCTGCCAAACATACCCTCGTAAAACTGACCATCTTACCGATCCTCGACTTTGGCGATGCAATTTACAAAATAGCCTCCAATACCCTACTCAATAAATTGAATGCAGTCTATCGCAGTGCCATCCATTTTGTCACCAAAGCCCCATATACTACCCACCACTGCGACCTGTACGCTCTCATTGGCTGGCACTCGCTTCATACTCATCGCCAAACCCGCTGGCTCCAGGTCATCTACAAGACCCTGCTAGGTAAAGTCCCCCCCTTATCTCAGCTCGCTGGTCACCATAGCATCTCCCACCTGTAGCACGCGCTCCAGCAGGTATATCTCTCTGGTCACCCCCAAAACCAATTCTTTCTTTGGCCTCCTCTCCTTCCAGTTCTCTGCTGCCAATGACTGGAACGAACTACAAAAATCTCTGAAACTGGAAACAATTATCTCCCTCACCAGCTTTAAGCACCAGCTGTCAGAGCAGCTCGCAGATTACTGCACCTGTACATAGCCCATCTATAATTTAGCCCAAACAACTGCCTCTTCCCCCTACTGTATTTATTTATTTATTTTGCTCCTTTATTTCTATCTCTACTTTGCACATTCTTCCATTGCAAAACTACCATTCCAGTGTTTTACTTGCTATATTGTATTTACTTTGCCACCATGGCCTTTTTTGCCTTTACCTCCCTTATCTCACCTCATTTGCTCACATTGTATATAGACTCATTTTTATACTGTATTATTGACTGTATGTTTGTTTTACTCCATGTGTAACTCTGTGTTCTTGTATGTGTCGAACTGCTTTGCTTTATTCTTGGCTAGGTCGCAGTTGTAAATGAGAACTTGTTCTCAACTTGCCTACCTGGTTAAATAAAGGTGAAATAAATAAATATAACTAAATAAATAACTAAAAATGACATTATTCCTTCTTGATCTACTGTGCCGACATGTGAAGCTTTATGGATACAAACTAATGCACCTCGCATCCAATCAGAATTAGTGGTGACCCCAAAACAGGCGTTTGCTTCACATTCTAGACCCCCGCGGAAGGGGAGAAGAGATGCAGGAAGGGTTTCTTTCTTTACAGAAACCCAGGTCCTATAACCTTAACCCTCATAACCCCACAAAGCTGTTGCATATCAAGGGGAGGAGAGAGGGGAGAGGTGGAGGGGAGGGGAGGAGAGAGAGGAGAGGTGGAGGGGAGGAGAGAGGAGAGGTGGAGGAAAGTAGAGAGAGGAGAGGTGGAGGGGAGGGAAGAGAGGAGAAGTGGAGTGGAGGAGAGAGAGCAGAGGGGTGGAGGGGAGGAGAAAGGAAAGGTGGAGGGGAGGAGAGAGGGGAGAGGTGGAGGTGAGGAAAGAGAGGAGAGGTGGAGGGGAGGAGAGAGAGGTGGAGGGGAGGAGAGAGAGGTGGAGGGGAGGAGAGAGAATGGAGAGAGGAGAGAGCTGGTGGGGTAGAGAGAGGAGAGGAGAGAGAGGATAGGTGGAGGGAGGATAGAGAAGAGAGAGGTGGAGTGGTAGAGAGAGTGGAGGAATAGAGGAGAGGTGGGGGAGGAGAGAGAGGAGAGATGGGGAGGAGAGATGAGAGGTGGAGTAGAGGAGAGAGAGGAGAGGTGGAGGGGAGGGAAGAGAGGAAAGATGGAGGGGAGGAGAGAGAGGATAGAGAGGAGAGGTGGAAGGAAAGAGAGGGTGGAGAGATGTGAGAGAGGAGATAGAGTGGAGGTGGAGAGGTGGAAGGAGGAGAGAGAGGAGAGTTGGAGGGAGAGAGGAGAGGAGAGGCGGAGGGGTTGAGAGAGGAGAGACGGAGACACGGAGAGAGGAGAGCTGGAGGCAGCTCTGGGAGCATACGTCTCCCATGACAACCTCTGTCGTAGACGGAGACGGAGCGTGAATATCCATGAAGGTTAGACAAGCTCCATAATCTCCAAATCCTGTTTCTACACAGAGAGAGAGAAGGAGGAGAGAGGAAGAGAGAGAGAGGTGGGGGGGGGTATATGGAGAGAGAGAGAGAGAGAGAGCTACTTACTTGAATAGAGCAATACTCATGAGGCATCAAAGCCAAAGGAACTGAGTAACATTAAGAAATGCTACAGATTGAAGGAATGCAGGTTGGAAACCTACCAAAAAACAATTAGGCAACAACGAATTCAATCCCTTTTAGACAATTTCCTGGGTAAAATGTTCCACTGTAATTGTGAAGGTGTAAACTTGGCAGTAGAACATCTTTACAGTATATTTGACCTCTCAGCTTCTCTATCAAATCTAAAAATATCAAATAGAAAACCGAAGAAAATGAACAACAATGACAAATGGTTTGATGAAGAATGCAAAAATCTAAGAAAGAAATTAAGAAACCTGTCCAACCAAAAACATAGAGACCTAGAAAAGTCTACGCCTTCACCATGGTAAATCACGAAAACAATACAGAAATACACTACGTGAAAAGAAGGATCAGCACGTCAGAAATCAGCTCAATTTAATTGAAGAATCCATAGACTCTAAACACTTCTGGGAAAATTTGAAAACACTAAACAAACAACACCATGAATAATTATCTATCCAAAATGGAGATGTCTGGATAAACCACTTCTCCAATCTTTTTGGCTCTATAAAAAAGAATAAAGAGCAAAAACATATACAGGATCAAATACAGATCTTAGAATCAACTATTAAAGACTACCAGAACCCACTGGATTCCAGAACCTACTGATTCCAGAACCAGAACCCACTGGATTCCAGAACCTACTGGATTCTCCAATTACCTTGAGCTATGAGCTACAGGACAAAATAAATACCCTCCAACACAAAAAGGCCTGTGGTGTTGATGGTATCCTTAATGAAATGAGTAAATATACAGAAAGAAAATTCCAATTGGCTATACTAATACTCTTTAACATCATCCTTAGCTCTGGCATCTTCCCCAATATTTGGAACCAAGGACTGATCACCCCAATCCACAAAAGTGGAGACAAATTTGACCCCAATAACTACCGTGGGATATGCGTCAACAGCAACCTTGGGAAAGTCCTCCGCATTATCATTAACAGCAGACTCGTACATTTCCTCAATGAAAACAATGTACTGAGCAAATATCAAATTGGCTTTTTGCCAAATTACCATACAACAGACCCTAATTGACACCTAATTGACAACAAACACACCAAAACAAGGGCAAGTCTTCTCATATTTGTTGATTTCAAAAAAGCCTTTGACTCAATTTGGCATGATGGTCTGCCATAGAAATTGATGGAAAGTGGTGTTGGGGGTAAAACATACGACAATATAAAATCCATGTACACAAACAACAAGTGTGCGGTTAAAATTGGCAAAAAACACACACATTTCTTCCCACAGGGCCGTGGGGTGAGACAGGGATGCAGCTTAAGCCCCACCCTCTTCAAGATATATATCAAACAAATTGGCGCAGGCACTAGAAAAGTCTGCAGCACCCGGCCTCACCCTACTAGAATCTTACGTCAAATGTCTACTGTTTGTGTCACGACTTCCGCCGAGGTTGGCTCTCCTGCCCGTTCGGGCTGTGCTCAGCGGTCGTTGTCACCGTCCTATTAGCCACTACCGATCCCTTTTCGGTTATCTGTTGGTTTTGTCTGATTGTTTTCACCTGTGTGTTAGTTAATTAGTATCTGTATATAATGTAGGTTGTCCCGCCCTTGTTTTGTGCGGGATTGTTTGTTTTTGACATTTCGTTTCGGCTGTCGGTGTTTTTGTGTTTTATTTCTCCGGTTTGTTTGTTTATTCCTGTTTTGGATATTTTTTCACCCTGTTTGTATTTTGGGTTGTCCGTGTTTATTTGTTGTTCACCGGAGAATAAACCTTTATTCATTATTTGCTCTCTGCGCCTGATTCCACCCACCTTGACTAGTCGTGACAGAATCCTGCACCTCCCATGGAATCAGCAGGAGCAGCAGCGTCTCCTCTCCCATCGATGGAGGAGAGGGTCCTACATCATACCAGCGTGATTCACCGGATTGGTTCTGCTATGGACCAAATGATGGAGAGAATGGATCGATGGGAGAGGAGTGGCCTCCACACCTCATCTCTAGCAACCCCTTCTCCAGCACCTCCTGTTTCTGCGACCACATCTGGCTCTGGGGCTCTTCGGCTGACACTCCCACGGGAGTTTGACGGATCGGCGGCTGGGTGCCAGGGTTTCCTCCTTCAACTGGAATTATACCTGGCTACCGTGCGTCCTGCTCCCTCTGGAGAGGAGAGCGTGCTCGCCCTCGTCTCCTGCTTGACTGGACGAGCCCTCGAGTGGGTCAACGCTGTGTGGAATGGTCCGGACTCGGCTAAGGATAATTACCCAGAGTTCACCCCCCGATTCCGAGCTGTTTTTGACCATCCACCCGAGGGTCGGGCGGCGGGTGAACGGCTGTTTCACCTGCGTCAGGAGACGAGGAGCGTACAGGATTTTGCCCTAGAGTTTAGGACGTTGGCAGCAGGAGCAGGATGGAACGACAGGACCTTGATTGATCATTTTAGATGTAGTCTCAGGGAGGACGTCCGCAGGGAGCTGGCATGTCGGGACACCACATATTCACTGGATGGACTTATCGATCTGGCTATCCGTCTCGACAACCTGCTGGCTGCTCGCGGGCGTTCGGATCAGGTCCTGTCGTTTCCAATCCCCAGCCCCCCTGATCCTATCCCTATGGAATTAGGAGGTACGGCTTCTAGGGGGACCGGAGGAGGAGTGTCCTCCTGCACCAGTTGTGGTCGACGAGGGCACACGTCCGACCGGTGCTGGAGGAACTCTTCTAGGAGTCGGGAGAACAGGCAGAACACTGCTCGATCACCCCAGGTGAGTAAGCACCAAACTCATTCAGAGCTTCCTGTCGGTCATGTGTTTGTATTGATTTCTTTCCCTGGGTTTTCCCCCTCTCTACAGCATAAAGCGCTAGTCGATTCAGGCGCAGCTGGGAATTTTATGGATCGTGGGCTTGCATTAAGGCTAGGGATTCCCTGGTGTCGTTAGATCAACCTTTCCCCGTGCACTCCTTAGATAGCCGACCATTAGGGTCAGGAGTAATTAGGGAGGCTACGGTGCCGCTGGACATGGTAACGCAGGGTGATCATAAGGAGCAGATTAGCCTGTTCCTTATAGATTCACCTGCGTTTCCAGTGGTGTTGGGGGTTCCCTGGTTAGCTCAACACAGCCCGGTGATTTTCTGGCGACAGGGGCTCTTAAGGGGTGGTCAGAGGAGTGTTCAGGTAGGTGTATAGGATTTGCCGTTGGTGCGACTACGGTGGAGAGTCCAGACCAAGTTTCCACCGTGCGCATTCCCTCTGAATTTGCCGATTTGGCTATCGCCTTCAGTAAAGGGAGGGCGACCAAATTACCACCTCATCGTCGAGAGGACTGCGCGATAAACCTTCTGGAAAATGCTGCACTTCCTAGGAGTCACGTTTATCCATTGTCCCAGGAGGAGACAGTTGCGATGGAAACATATGTTTCCGAATCGCTGGGACAGGGTACATTCAGCCCTCCATATCACCCGTTTCCTCAAGCTTCTTTTTGTGAAGAAGAAGGATGGAGGTCTGCGTCCGTGTATTGATTATAGAGGTCTAAATTCATTACAGTGGGGTTTAGTTACCCACTACCTCTCATCGCTATGGCAATGGAATCATTTCACGGGCGCAATTCTTCACAAAACTGGACCTGAGGAGCGCGTATAATCTGGTACGTATCCGGGGAGGAGATGAGTGGAAAACCGCATTTAGTACTACTTCTGGTCATTATGAGTACCGCGTCATGCCATACGGTTTGAAGAATGCTCCAGCCGTTTTCCAATCCTTCGTAGATGAGATTCTCCGAGACCTGCTCGGTCAGGGAGTGGTAGTGTACATTGATGACATATTGATCTATTCTGCCACACGCGCGGAGCATGTGTCTCTGGTGTGTAAGGTACTTGGGCGACTATTGGAGCATGACCTGTATTGCAAGGCGGAGAAATGTGAGTATTTCAAACAGTCCGTTTCCTTCCTGGGGTATCGTATTTCCACCTCCGGGGTGGTAATGGAGGATGATCGCGTTACAGCCGTGCGTAATTGGCTGACTCCGACCACGGTGAAAGAAGTGCAGCGGTTTTTAGGGTTTGCCAATTACTACCGGAGGTTTATCCAGGGTTTTGGTCAGGTGGCTGCTCCCATCACCTCACTGCTGAAGGGAGGACCGGTGCGCTTGCGCTGGTCAGCAGAGGCGGGCAGGGCTTTCAGTCGTCTGAAGGAGCTGTTCACCAATGCGCCCGTGTTGGCGCATCCGGATCCCTCTTTAGCGTTCATAGTGGAGGTGGATGCATCCGAGGCTGGGGTTGGAGCCGTGCTGTCCCAACGCTCGGGCGTGCCATCCAAACTCCGCCCCTGTGCTTTCTTTTCGAGCAAACTCAGCCCAGCGGAGCGAAACTATGATGTGGGGGACCGGGAGTTGTTAGCTGTAGTCAAGGCTCTGAAGGTGTGGAGACATTGGCTTGAGGGGGCTAAATACCCTTTTCTCATCTGGACTGACCATCGTAATCTCGAGTACATCCGGGAAGCTAAGAGACTAAATCCACGTCAGGCTAGATGGGCCATGTTTTTTACTAGGTTCCAGTTTACCCTCACATATCGGCCAGGCTCCCAAAACACCAAAGCTGACGCACTGTCTCGCCTCTATGATACAGAGGAACGGTCAGTAGAGCCAACTCCCATCATTCCACCGTCATGTCTTGTGGCACCGGTGGTATGGGAGGTAGATGCTGAGATAGAGAGGGCCTCACGGTCAGAGCCGGCTCCTCCTAACTGTCCAGTAGGGACCAAGTACGTGCCGAGGGTGGTCCGGGACAAGCTAATTAGGTGGGCTCATACTCTTCCCTCCTCGGGTCATCCTGGTATCAAGAGGACAGTGCAGAGTCTGAGAGGGAAATACTGGTGGCCCACACTGGCTAAAGACGTGAGATTTTCCTCCTCCTGCTCAGTGTGTGCTCAGAGCAAGGCTCCTCGGCACCTGCCTAGAGGGAAATTACAACCCCTCCCCGTTCCACAACGGCCGTGGACACATTTATCGGTGGATTTTCTTACCGACCTTCCCCCGTCCCAGGGAAGTACTACGATCCTGGTCGTTGTGGATCGTCGGTTTTCTAAGTCCTGTCGTCTTATTCCGTTGCCCGGTCTTCCTACGGCCCTGCAGACTGCTGAGGCTTTGTTTACCCATGTCTTCCGGCACTATGGGGTGCCTGAGGACATCGTCTCTGATCGGGGTCCCCAATTCACATCCAGAGTGTGGAGGGCGTTTATGGAGAGACTGGGGGTCTCGCTTAGCTTAACCTCAGGTTTTCACCCCGAGAGTAATGGGCAGGTGGAGCGCGTTAACCAGGATGTGGGCAGGTTTCTGCGGTCCTATTGTCGGGACCGGCCTGGTGAGTGGGCAAGGTATGTTCCATGGGCCGAACTAGCCCAGAACTCCTTACGCCACTCCTCTACTAACTTGTCTCCTTTTGAGTGTGTGTTAGGTTACCAGCCGGTCCTGGCTCCATGGCATCAGAGTCAGACCGAGGCTCCTGCGGTGGAGGAATGTGTACAGTGCTCCAAGGACACCTGGAAAGCCGTTCAGGACTCATTACGGTTAGCGGGAGAACGGCAGAAGAGGAGCGCTGACCAGCACCGCAGTGCTCTCGACCCGAAACCTGTCCCTCCGCCTGCCCTGTCGGAAGCTGGGGCCGCAGTGTGTGGGGCCGTTCAAAGTCCTGAGGAGAATAAACGAGTGTGTTATAGGTTACAACTTCCTAGGTATTACCGTATTAACCCCTCGTTTCATGTGTCTCTCCTCAGGCCGGTGGTGGCTGGTCCCCTGCAAGAAGGTGAGGTGTCTGAGGTCCCTCCACCCCCTCTGGACATCGATGGGCCCCCGGCGTATACTGTTCGAGGCATTCTGGATTCTAGATGTCGTGTGGGGGGGCCTACAGTACCTCGTGGACTGGGAGGGGTACGGTCCGGAGGAGAGATGCTGGGTTCCGGTGAGGGACATTTTGGACCCTTCTCTCTGATAGATTTCCACCGCCTCCACCGGATCGCCCAGCACCTCGTCCTCCGGGTCGTCCTCGAGGACGGTGGCGGCGTGCTCCGGGAGCCGAGGTTGGCTCTCCTGCACGTTCGGGCTGTGCTCAGCGGTCGTTGTCACCGTCCTATTAGCCACTACCGATCCCTTTTCGGTTATCTGTTGGTTTTGTCTGATTGTTTTCACCTGTGTGTTAGTTAATTAGTATCTGTATATAATGTAGGTTGTCCCGCCCTTGTTTTGTGCGGGATTGTTTGTTTTTGACATTTCGTTTCGGCTGTCGGTGTTTTTGTGTTTTATTTCTCCGGTTTGTTTGTTTATTCCTGTTTTGGATATTTTTTCACCCTGTTTGTATTTTGGGTTGTCCGTGTTTATTTGTTGTTCACCGGAGAATAAACCTTTATTCATTATTTGCTCTCTGCGCCTGATTCCACCCACCTTGACTAGTCGTGACAGTTTGCTGATGATCTGGTGCTTCTTACCCCAACCAAGGAGGGCCTACATTAGCACCTAGATCTTCTGCACAGATTCTGCCATACCTGGGCCCTGACAGTAAATCTTGGTAAGATCAAAATAATGGTGTTCCAAAAAAGGTCCAGTTGCCAGGACCACAAATTCAAATTCCATCTAGACACCATTGCCCTAGAGCACACAAAAAAACTATACATACTTTGGCCTAAACATCAGGGCCACAGGTAACTTCCACAAAGCTGTGAACGATCTGAGAGACAAGGCAAGAAGGGCATTCTATGCCATCAAAAGGAACATAAATTCAATTTATTAATGAAAGGAAATGGACGCTCACCACGCCGCAACTTGGTCCTCTTCTTTTAACGTCCGTGACAGTAAATATATCCATAAAAAGTGTCATTTAAAGTTTGCCAAAAGCCACCTGGGAGACACATCAAACATGTGGAAGAAGGTGCTATGGTCAGATGAAACCAAAATGGAACTTTTTGGCAACAATGCAAAACGTTATGTTTGGCGCAAAAGCAACACAGCTCATCACCCTGAACACACCATCCCCACTGTCAAACATGGTGGTGGCAGCATCATGGTTTGGGCCTGCTTTTCTTCAGCAGGGACAGGGAAGATGGTTAAAATTGATGGGGAGATGGATGGAGCCAAATACAGGACCATTCTGGAAGAAAACCTGATGGAGTCTGCAAAAGACCTGAGACTGGGATGGAGATTTGTCTTCCAACAAGACAATGATCCAAAATATAAAGCAAAATCTACAATGGAATGGTTCAAAAATAAACATATCCAGGTGTTAGAATGGCCAAGTCAAAGTCCAGACCTGAATCCAATCGAGAATCTGTGGAAAGAACTGAAAACTGCTGTTCACAAATGCTCTCCATCCAACCTCACTGAGCTCGAGCTGTTTTGCAAGGAGGAATGGGAAAACATTTCAGTCTCTCGATGTGCAAAACTGATAGAGACATACCCCGAGCGACGTACAGCTGTAATCGCAGCAAAAGGTAGCGCTACAAAGTATTAACTTAAGGGAGCTGAATAATTTTGCACGCCCAATCTTTCAGTTTTTGATTTGTTAAAAAAGTTTGAAATATCCAATAAATTTCGTTCCACTTCATGATTGTGTCCCACTTGTTGTTGATTCTTCACAAAAAATACAGTTTTATATCTTTATGTTTGAAGCCTGAAATGTGGCAAAAGGTCGCAAAGTTCAAGGGGGCCGAATACTTTCGCAAGGCACTGTATATTCCTGCTACAGACACACACTACAACTGTTTCTAAGACTCTTACTATACTGCTCAGTTATACACTTACCTCCGTCCCCCCTTCCCCAATTTTTGTTTAATATTTTTATTTATTTCACCTTTAACTAGGCAAGTCATGTGTGCCTTCCAGTATTATACTGATTAAATATATTACTCTATTCTACTGAGCCATTTACTTCCTGTTGTCATCTCTTGCTGTTGTTGTTCGCAAGCAACCTGCCAGTAAATGTTTCATTGGACGATGTACAACACGTGTATACTAACAAAACATGAAACAGGAACTTGAAACCTGTGTTCCAGTATGGCAGATCTGTTGTTGCCTAGTCCTCACAGCAAGTGGTCTGCCCATCAGGAAGTCCAGGATCCAGCTGCAGAGGGTGGTGTCCAGACCCAGGGCTCTGTCAATCATGGGTGAAAAGGGAGAGGACTAAGGACACACCCCTGGGGGACCCCTGTGTTAAGAGTCAGTGTAGAGGAGGTGTTGTTGCTAATCCTCACAGCAAGTGGTCTGCCCATCAGGAAGTCCAGGATCCAGCTGCAGAGGGAGGTGTCCAGACCCAGGGCTCTGAGCTTGGTGTCGTGCCTGGAGGGAACAATAGGGATGAATTCTGAACTGTGGTCAATGAGCAGCATTCTCATATAATGTGTTCTTCTTGTCCAGGTGGGATAGAGCAGCATTCAGTTGCATTGAGATTGCAAATTTTACTGGATACAGGTTGTCTGGGATGATGGAGTTCATGTGTCCAGGCACCAGTCTCTCCAGTCTCTCCAGGCACCAGTCTTTCCAGTCTCTCCAGGCACCAGTCTCTACAGTCTCTCCAGGCACAAGTCTCTACAGTCTCTCCAGTCTCTCCAGGCACCAGTCTCTACAGGCACCAGTCTCTCCAGTCTCTCCAGGCACCAGTCTCTCCAGTCTCTCCATACACCAGTCTCTACAGGCACCAGTCTCTCCAGTCTCTCCAGGCACCAGTCTCTCCAGGCACCAGTCTCTCCAGTCTCTAAAGGTACCAGTCTCTCCATGCACCAGTCTCTCCAGTCTCTCCAGGCACCAGTCTTTCCAGTCTCTCCAGGCACCAGTCTCTCCAGTCTCTCCAGGCACAAGTCTCTACAGTCTCTCCAGTCTCTCCAGGAACCAGTCTCTACAGGCACCAATCTCTCCAGTCTATCCAGGCACCAGTCTCTCCAGTCTCTCCATACACCAGTCTCTACAGGCACCAGTCTCTCGAGTCTCTCCAGTCTCTCCAGGCACCAGTCTCTCCAGGCACCAGTCTCTCCAGTCTCTACAGGCACCAGTCTCTTCATGCACCAGTCTCTCCCATTTCTCTAGGCACCAGTCTCTCCAGGCACCAGTCTCTCCAGGCACCAGTCTCTCCATGCACCAGTCTCTCCGGGGACCAGTCTCTCCAGGAACCAGTCTCTCCAGGCTCCATTCTCTCCAGGAACCAGTCTCTCCATTCTCTCCAGTCTCTCCAGGAACCAATCTCTCCAGGCACCAGTCTCTCCATGCTCCATTCTCTCCAGGAACAGTCTATCCAGGCCACATTCTCTCCAGGAACCAGTCACCAGTCTATCTAGGCACCAGTCTCTCCAGTCGCTCTAGCCACCAGTCTCTCCAGGCACTAGGCTCTCCAGTCTCTCTAGGCACCATTCTCTCCAGTCTCTCCAGGCACCAGTCTCTCCAGTCTATCCAGTCTATCCAGGCACCAGTCTCACCACGCACCTGTCTCTCCATGCACCAGTCTCTCCAGGCACCAGTCTCTCCAGGCACCAGTCTCTCCAGTCTCTCCAGGCACCATTCTCTCCAGTCTCTCCAGGTACCAGTCTCTCCAGTCTCTCTAGGCACCATCTACAGGCACCATCTACAGGCACCAGTCTCTCCAGTCTCTCCAGGCACCAGCCTCTCTAGGCACCAGTCTCTCCAGTCTCTACAGGCACCAGTCTCTCCAGAAACCAGTCTCTCCAGGAACCAGTCTCTTCAGTCTCTCCAGGCACCAGTCTCTCCAGGCACCAGTCTCTCTAGGCACCAGTCTCTCCAGTCTCTACATGCACCAGTCTCTTCAGAAACCAGTCTCTACAGGAGCCAGTCTCTCTAGGCACCAGTCTCTACAGGAACCAGTCTATATAGGCACCAGTCTCTTCAGGCACCTTCTCTCCAGGCACTAGTCTCTTCAGTCTCTCTAGGCACCAGTCTCTCCAGGCACCAGTCTCTCCATGCACAGTCGCTCCAGTCTCTCCATGCACCAGTCTCTTCATGCACCAGTCTCTCCCATTTCTCTAGGCACCAGTCTCTCCAGGCACCAGTCTCTCCAGGCACCAGTCTCTCCATGCACCAGTCTCTCTGGGGACCAGTCTCTCCAGGAACCAGTCTCTCCAGGCTCCATTCTCTCCAGGAACCAGTCTCTCCATTCTCTCCAGTCTCTCCAGGAACCAATCTCTCCAGGCACCAGTCTCTCCATGCTCCATTCTCTCCAGGAACAGTCTATCCAGGCCACATTCTCTCCAGGAACCAGTCCCTTCAGGCTCCATTCTCTCCAGGAACCAGTCACCAGTCTATCTAGGCACCAGTCTCTCCAGGCACTAGGCTCTCCAGTCTCTCTAGGCACCATTCTCTCCAGTCTCTCCAGGCACCAGTCTCTCCAGTCTATCCAGGCACCAGTCTCACCACTCACCTGTCTCTCCATGCACCAGTCGCTCCAGGCACCAGTCTCTCCATGCACCAGTCTCTCCATGCACCAGTCTCTCCAGGCACCAGTCTCTCCATGCACCAGTCTCTCCAGTCTCTCCAGGCACCAGTCTCTCCAGTCTCTCCAGGTACCAGTCTCTCCAGTCTCTCTAGGCACCATCTACAGGCACCATTTACAGGCACCAGTCTCTCCAGTCTCTCCAGGCACCAGCCTCTCTAGGCACCAGTCTCTCCAGTCTCTACAGGCACCAGTCTCTCCAGAAACCAGTCTCTCCAGGAACCAGTCTCTTCAGTCTCTCCAGGTACCAGTCTCTCCAGTCTCTTTAGGCACCATCTACAGGCACCAGTCTCTCCAGTCTCTCCAGGCACCAGCCTCTCTAGGCACCAGTCTCTCCAGTCTCTACAGGCACCAGTCTCTCCAGAAACCAGTCTCTCCAGGAACCAGTCTCTCCAGGCACCAGTCTCTCTAGGCACCAGTCTCTCCAGTCTCTACATGCACCAGTCTCTTCAGAAACCAGTCTCTACAGGAACCAGTCTCTCTAGGCACCAGTCTCTACAGGAACCAGTCTCTCTAGGCACCAGTCTCTACAGGAACCAGTCTCTCTAGGCACCAGTCTCTCCAGTCTCTCCAGAAAGTTTTCCTTTGATTTCTTGGAATAAATTGGTATTACATCCTGGGACTAGGACAAATTGAATATGTCCGTGAAGACGCTTGCCTGTTGGTGGATATGTCTGAGGACATGTGTGTGGTTAAGCTCTGAGGAACATGGCTGTGTGGTTAAGCTGTGTGTGGTTAGGCTGAGGAACATGGCTGTGTGGTTAAGCTCTGAGGACATGGCTGTGTGGTTAAGCTCTGAGGAACATGGCTGTGTGGTTAAGCTCTGAGGACATGGCTGGGGATTCTGTCTGTTATCGCGGCTTTGCGAATATTTACCCCTTTTTAAAGACTTACCGGTACTCACATCAGCCACATAGAGCCTGCTGGATCACACAGTTCTCTGGAACACACACACAGACAAACACACAGACATAGACAAACACTCACTCACACAGCAGAAAGAGAGAGGGAGGGAGAGAGAGGGAAAGAGAGGGAGAGAGTGCGAGGGAGAAGGAGAGAGAGAGCGAAAGAGAGGGAGAGAGAGAGAGAGAGAGAGAGAGAGAGAGAGAGAGAGAGAGAGAGAGAGAGAGAGAGAGAGAGAGAGAGAGAGAGAGAGAGAGAGAGAGAAACGCTCTTAGGTTGTGAATGTTGTCAGCAGGATACCTTGGCAAACACACAAAAACATAGTGGTGTGTGTGTGTGTCTGGGGTAGTGTGTATGTGTGCCTGTGTGTGTGTGTGTCGGTCTGGAGTAGTGTGTATGTGTGCCTGTGTGTGTGTGTGTGTGTCTGGAGTAGTGTGTATGTGTGCCTGTGTGTGTGTGTGTGGAGTGGAGTGGTAGAGCAATGGGTCTCGAACCGACAGGCTTCTTCCACCAGACCATCAGACTGCTGATCAACTAACCTTAACTGTCTCCATGCACAGACCTGAAGCCTATCTGCCCCTTAGTGACTATTTACACCCTGAAGCCTATCTGCCCCTTAGTTACTATTTACACCCTGAAGCCTATCTGCCCCTTAGTGACTATTTACACCCTGAAACCTATCTGCCCCTTAGTTACTATTTACACCCTGAAGCCTATCTGCCCCTTAGTTACTATTTACACCCTGAAGCCTATCTGCCCCTTAGTTACTATTTACACCCTGAAGCCTATCTGCCCCTTAGTTACTATTTACACCCTGAAGCCTATCTGCCCCTTAGTTACTATTTACACCCTGAAGCCTATCTGCCCCTTAGTTACTATTTACACCCTGAAGCCTATCTGCCCCTTAGTTACTATTTACACCCTGAAGCCTATCTGCCCCTTAGTTACTATTTACACCCTGAAGCCTATCTGCCCCTTAGTTACTATTTACACCCTGAAGCCTATCTGCCCCTTAGTGACTATTTTATCTGACTCTCCACACATCCATCCCGTACACACAAGCACACATACACTGTAGATAAGCACACACACACACACACACACACACACACACACACACACACACACACACACACACACACACACACACACACACACACACACACACACACACACACACACACACACACACACACACACACACACACATTGGAAAAAGTGGTCAGCAGTTCTGAAAAGTCAAATTATTATTATTGTTATTTTTTTTTTAAAGAGGTTTCATGACGCTCATATCATTCGAAAATTGACATCAGTTGGGGTCTCTATCATCAAGTCAAATGATATTTTTTCACGTGCGCCCGAATACAAGTGGAGACTTCACAGTGAAATTCGTACTTATTAGCCCTTTCGCAACACTTCAGCTAAACAATTGGAAAAACTTACGAACGCTAAAAAACCTAGTAAATCCATGTATCTGTGTGGGCTTCTGATAAAGTATCAGAGAGAGAGAGAGAGAGAGAGAGAGAGAGAGAGAGAGAGAGAGAGAGAGAGAGAGAGAGAGAGAGAGAGAGAGAGAGAGAGACTATATTAGAGAATCAGAGAGAGAGAGAAAATTGAATTGAATTGAATTGAGAGAGGCTATGATAGAGAATCAGAGAGAGAGAGACTATGATTAGAGAATCAGAGAGAGAGAAAATCAGATTAGAATCAGAAGAGAGAGAGGCTATTGAATTGAGAGAGGCTATGATAGAGAATCAGAGAGAGAGGCTATGATAGAGAATCAGAGAGAGAGAGAGGCTATGATAGAGAATCAGAGAGAGAGAGAATCAGAGAGAGAGAGGCTATGATAGAGAATCAGAGAGAATCAGAGAGGCTATGATAGAGAATCAGAGAGAGAGCTATGATAGAGAATCAGAGAGAGAGGGCTATGATAGAGAATCAGAGAGAGAGAGAGGCTATGATAGAGAATCAGAGAGAGAGAGAGAGCTATGATAGAGAATCAGAGAGAGAGGCTATGATAGAGAATCAGAGAGAGAGAGAGAGAATCAGCTATGATAGAGAATCAGAGAGAGAGAGAGAGAGAGGCTATGATAGAGAATCAGAGAGAGAGGCTATGAGAGAATCAGAGAGAGAGGCTATGATAGAGAATCAGATAGAGAGAGAGAGAGGCTATGATAGAGAATCAGAGAGAGAGGCTATGATAGAGAATCAGAGAGAGATGAGAGAATCAGAGAGAGAGAGAGAGGCTATGATAGAGAATCAGAGAGAGAGGGGCTATGATAGAGAATCAGAGAGAGAGAGAGAGAGGCTATGATAGAGAATCAGAGAGAGAGAGAGAGAGGCTATGATAGAGAATCAGAGAGAGAGGCTATGATAGAGAATCAGAGAGAGAGAGGCTATGATAGAGAATCAGAGAGAGAGGCTATGATAGATAATCAGAGAGAGAGAGAGAGGCTATGATAGAGAATCAGAGAGAGGCTATGATAGAGAATCAGAGAGAGAGGCTATGATAGAGAATCAGAGAGAGAGGCTATGATAGAGAATCAGAGAGAGAGGCTATGATAGAGAATCAGAGAGAGAGGCTATGATAGAGAATCAGAGAGAGAGGCTGATAGATCAGAGAATCAGATAGAGAATCAGAGAGAGAGGCTATGATAGAGAATCAGAGAGAGGCTATGATAGAGAATCAGAGAGATAGAGGCTATGATAGAGAATCAGAGAGAGAGAGAGGCTATGATAGAGAATCAGAGAGAGAGAGAGAGGCTATGATAGAGAATCAGAGAGAGAGAGGCTATGATAGAGAATCAGAGAGAGAGAGAGAGAGGCTATGATAGAGAATCAGAGAGAGAGGCTATGATAGAGAATCAGAGAGAGAGGCTATGATAGAGAATGAGAGAGAGAGAGGCTATGATAGAGAATCAGAGAGAGAGAGATAGAGAGGCTATGATAGAGAATCAGAGAGAGGCTATGATAGAGAATCAGAGAGAGGCTATGATAGAGAATCAGAGAGAGAGGCTATGATAGAGAATCAGAGAGAGAGAGAGGCTATGATAGAGAATCAGAGAGAGAGAGAGGCTATGATAGAGAATCAGAGAGAGAGAGAGACTGTGATAGAGAATCAGAGAGAGAGAGGCTATGATAGAGAATCAGAGAGAGAGAGAGAGAGGCTATGATAGAGAATCAGAGAGAGAGAGAGAATCTATGATAGAGAATATCAGAGAGAGAGGCTATGATAGAGAATCAGAGAGAGAGATGATAGAGAATCATGATAGAGAATCAGAGAGAGAGAGAGAGAGGCTATGATAGAGAATCAGAGAGAGAGAGGCTATGATAGAGAATCAGAGAGAGAGGCTATGATAGAGAATCAGAGAGAGAGAGAGAGAGGCTATGATAGAGAATCAGAGAGAGAGAGAGAGAGGCTATGATAGAGTATCAGAGAGAGAGAGAGAGAGGCTATGATAGAGTATCAGAGAGAGAGGCTATGATAGAGTATCAGAGAGAGAGGCTATGATAGAGAATGAGAGAGAGAGAGGCTGTGTTAGAGAATCAGTGAGAGAATTCTACAAAAATATCCTCCGTGTACAACGTAGAACACCAAATAATGCATGCAGATCAGAATTAGGCTGATACCCACTAATTATTAAAATCCAGAAAATAGCCGTTAAGTTCTACAACCACCTAAAAGGTAGCGATTCCCAAACCTTCCATAACAAAGCCATCACCTACAGAGAGATGAACCTGGAGAAGAGTTCCCAAAGCAAGCTGGTCCTGGGGCTCTGTTCACAAACACAAACAGACCCCACAGAGCCCCCGGACAGCAGCACAATTAGACCCACCCAAATCATGAGAAAACAAAAAGATCATTACTTGACACATTGGAAAGAATTAACAAACAAAACAGAGCAAACTGGACTGCTATTTGGCCCTAAACAGAGAGCACACAGTGGCAGAATACCTGTCCACTGTGACTGACGCAAACTTAAGGAAAGCTTTGACTATGTACAGACTCAGGGAGCATAGCCTTGCTATTGAGAAAGGCCGCCGTAGGCAGACCTGGCTCTCAATGTCATGTTTTGTCATTTATTATCTTGTCTTGTCCCTGTGCTTCCCATTCTATTCGTTTCCCTCTGCTGGTCTTATTAGGTTCTTTCCCTCTTTCTATCCCTCTCTCTCCCCCTCCCTCTCTCACTCTCTCGCTCTCTCTTCTCTCTATCGTTCCGTTCCTGCTCCCAGCTGTTCCTATTCCCCTAATCAATCATTTAGTCTTCCCACACCTGTTCCCGATCCTTTCCCCTGATTAGAGTCCCTATTTCTTCCTTTGTGTTCCGTTCCTGTCCTGTCGGTTCCTTGTCTAGAATTCACCGTGCTGTGTTTGTGTATCGCCCTGTCGTGTCGTGTTTTCCTCAGATGCTGCGTGGTGAGCAGGTGTCTGAGTCTGTCTGGTTCAAGTGCCTTCCCGAGGCAACCTGCTGTTCACCTGCTGTTCAAGATCGAGTCTCCAGTTTGTCCTCGTCATTTCGAGTGAAAGTTGTGTTTTTTGTTTGTATTTACTTTACTGGATTAAAGACTCTGTTTTCGCCAAGTCGCTTTTGGGTCCTCTTTCACCTGCATGACAGAAGGAACCGAACAAGGAATGGACCCAGCGACTTCAGACGCTCGTTACACTGCCGTCGAGATCCAAGGAGCCATGCTCGGCAGACACGAGCAGGAATTGTCTGCTGCTCGCCATGCCGTGGAGAACCTGGCCGCTCAGGTTTCCGACCTCTCTGGACAGTTCCAGAGTCTACGTCTCGTGCCACCTGTTACTTCCTGGCCTGCCGAGCCTCCAGAACCTAGGGTTAATAACCCACCTTGCTACTCCGGGCAGCCCACTGAGTGCCGCTCCTTTCTCACGCAGTGTGAGATTGTGTTCTCTCTCCAACCCAACACATACTCTAGAGAGAGAGCTCGGGTTGCTTACGTCATTTCACTCCTTACTGGCCGGGCTCGAGAATGGGGCACAGCTATCTGGGAGGCAAGGGCTGATTGCTCTAACAAGTTCCAGAACTTTAAAGAGGAGATGATTCGGGTTTTTGACCGTTCAGTTTTTGGTAGGGAGGCTTCTAGGGCCCTGGCTTCCTTATGCCAAGGTGAACGGTCCATAACGGATTATTCTATTGAGTTTCGCACTCTTGCTGCCTCTAGTGAGTGGAACGAGCCGGCGCTGCTCGCTCGTTTTCTGGAGGGACTCCACGCAGTGGTTAAGGATGAGATTCTCTCCCGGGAGGTTCCTTCAGATGTGGACTCTTTGATTGCTCTCGCCATCCGCATAGAACGACGGGTAGATCTTCGTCACCGGGCTCGTGGAAGAGAGCTCGCATCAACGGTGTTTCCCTGCTCCGCATCGCAACCATCTCCCTCCTCTGGCTCAGAGTCTGAGCCCATGCAGCTGGGAGGGATTCGCATCTCGACTAAGGAGAGGGAACGGAGGATCACCAACCGCCTGTGCCTCTATTGCGGAGTTGCTGGACATTTTGTTAATTCATGTCCAGTAAAAGCCAGAGCTCATCTGTAAGCGGAGGGCTACAGGTGAGCGCAACTACTCAAGTCTCTCCATCAAAATCCTGTACTACTTTGTCGGTCCATCTACGCTGGACCGGTTCGGGTGCTACATGTAGTGCCTTGATAGACTCTGGGGCTGAGGGTTGTTTCATGGACGAAGCATGGGTTCGGAAACATGACATTCCTTTCAGAGAGTTAGAGAAGCCTACGCCCATGTTCGCCTTAGATGGTAGTCATCTTCCCAGTATCAGATTTGAGACACTACCTTTAACCCTCACAGTATCTGGTAACCACAGTGAGACTATTTCTTTTTTGATTTTTCGTTCACCGTTTACACCTGTTGTTTTGGGTCATCCCTGGCTAGTATGTCATAATCCTTCTATTAATTGGTCTAGTAATTCTATCCTATCCTGGAACGTTTCTTGTCATGTGAAGTGTTTAATGTCTGCCATCCCTCCCGTTTCTTCTGTCCCTACTTCTCAGGAGGAACCTGGCGATTTGACAGGAGTGCCGGAGGAATATCATGATCTGCGCACGGTCTTCAGTCGGTCCCGAGCCAACTCCCTTCCTCCTCACCGGTCGTATGATTGTAGTATTGATCTCCTTCCGGGGACCACTCCTCCTCGGGGTAGACTATACTCTCTGTCGGCTCCCGAACGTAAGGCTCTCGAGGATTATTTGTCTGTGTCTCTTGACGCCGGTACCATAGTGCCTTCTTCCTCTCCGGCCGGGGCGGGGTTCTTTTTGTTAAGAAGAAGGACGGTACTCTGCGCCCCTGCGTGGATTATCGAGGGCTGAATGACATAACGGTTAAGAATCGTTATCCGCTTCCCCTTATGTCATCAGCCTTCGAGATTCTGCAGGGAGCCAGGTGCTTTACTAAGTTGGACCTTCGTAACGCTTACCATCTCGTGCGCATCAGAGAGGGGGACGAGTGGAAAACGGCGTTTAACACTCCGTTAGGGCATTTTGAGTACCGGGTTCTGCCGTTTGGTCTCGCCAATGCGCCAGCTGTTTTTCAGGCATTAGTTAATGATGTTCTGAGAGACATGCTGAACATCTTTGTTTTTGTCTATCTTGACGATATCCTGATTTTTTCTCCGTCACTCGAGATTCATGTTCAGCACGTTCGACGTGTTCTACAGCGCCTTTTAGAGAATTGTCTCTACGTAAAGTCTGAGAAGTGCTCTTTTCATGTCTCCTCCGTTACTTTTCTCGGTTCCGTTATTTCCGCTGAAGGCATTCAGATGGATTCCGCTAAGGTCCAAGCTGTCAGTGATTGGCCCGTTCCAAGGTCACGTGTCGAGTTGCAGCGCTTTTTAGGTTTCGCTAATTTCTATCGGCGTTTCATTCGTAATTTCGGTCAAGTTGCTGCCCCTCTCACAGCTCTTACTTCTGTCAAGACGTGTTTTAAGTGGTCGGTTCCGCCCAGGGAGCTTTTGATCTTCTAAAAGAACGTTTTACGTCCGCTCCTATCCTCGTTACTCCTGACGTCACTAGACAATTCATTGTCGAGGTTGACGCTTCAGAGGTAGGCGTGGGAGCCATTCTATCCCAGCGCTTCCAGTCTGACGATAAGGTTCATCCTTGCGCTTATTTTTCTCATCGCCTGTCGCCATCTGAGCGCAACTATGATGTGGGTAACCGTGAACTGCTCGCCATCCGCTTAGCCCTAGGCGAATGGCGACAGTGGTTGGAGGGGGCGACCGTTCCTTTTGTCGTTTGGACAGACCATAAGAACCTTGAGTACATCCGTTCTGCCAAACGACTTAATGCCCGTCAAGCTCGTTGGGCGTTGTTTTTCGCTCGTTTCGAGTTTGTGATTTCTTACCGTCCGGGTAGCAAGAACACCAAGCCTGATGCCTTATCCCGTCTGTTTAGTTCTTCTGTGGCTTCTACTGATCCCGAGGGATTCTTCCTTATGGGCGTGTTGTCGGGTTAACAGTCTGGGAATTGAAAGACAGGTTAAGCAAGCACTCACGCACACTGCGTCGCCGCGCGCTTGTCCTAGTAACCTCCTTTTCGTTCCTGTTTCCACTCGTCTGGCTGTTCTTCAGTGGGCTCACTCTGCCAAGTTAGCTGGTCATCCCGGTGTTCGAGGCACTCTTGCGTCTATTCGCCAGCGCTTTTGGTGGCCGACTCAGGAGCGTGACACGCGCCGTTTCGTGGCTGCTTGTTCGGACTGCGCGCAGACTAAGTCGGGTAACTCTCCTCCTGCCGGTCGTCTCAGACCGCTCCCCATTCCTTCTCGACCATGGTCTCACATCGCCCTAGACTTCATTACCGGTCTGCCTTTGTCTGCGGGGAAGACTGTGATTCTTACGGTTGTCGATAGGTTCTCTAAGGCGGCACATTTCATTCCCCTCGCTAAACTTCCTTCCGCTAAGGAGACGGCACAAATCATTATCGAGAATGTATTCAGAATTCATGGCCTCCCGTTAGACGCCGTTTCAGACAGAGGCCCGCAATTCACGTCACAGTTTTGGAGGGAGTTCTGTCGTTTGATTGGTGCGTCCGTCAGTCTCTCTTCCGGGTTTCATCCCCAGTCTAACGGTCAAGCAGAGAGGGCCAATCAGACGATTGGTCGCATACTACGCAGCCTTTCTTTCAGAAACCCTGCGTCTTGGGCAGAACAGCTCCCTGGGCAGAATACGCTCACAATTCGCTTCCTTCGTCTGCTACCGGGTTATCTCCGTTTCAGAGTAGTCTGGGTTACCAGCCTCCTCTGTTCTCATCCCAGCTTGCCGAGTCCAGCGTTCCCTCCGCTCAAGCGTTTGTCCAACGTTGTGAGCGCACCTGGAGGAGGGTGAGGTCTGCACTTTGCCGTTACAGGGCACAGACTGTGAGAGCCGCCAATAAACGCAGGATTAAGAGTCCAAGGTATTGTTGCGGCCAGAGAGTGTGGCTTTCCACTCGCAACCTTCCTCTTACGACAGCTTCTCGTAAGTTGACTCCATGCGGTTCATTGGTCCGTTCCGTGTCTCCCAGGTCGTCAATCCTGTCGCTGTGCGACTGCTTCTTCCGCGACATCTTCGTCGCGTCCATCCTGTCTTCCATGTCTCCTGTGTCAAGCCCTTTCTTCGCACCCCGTTCGTCTTCCCTCCCCCCTCCCGTCCTTGTCGAGAGCGCACCTATTTACAAGGTACATAAGATCATGGACATGCGTTCTCGGGGACGGGGTCACCAATACTTAGTGGATTGGGAGGGTTACGGTCCTGAGGAGAGGAGTTGGGTTCCGTCTCGGGACGTGCTGGACCGTTCACTCATTGATGATTTCCTCCGTTGCCGCCAGGATTCCTCCTCGAGTGCGCCAGGAGGCGCTCGGTGAGTGGGGGGTACTGTCATGTTTTGTCATTTATTATCTTGTCTTGTCCCTGTGCTTCCCATTCTATTCGTTTCCCTCTGCTGGTCTTATTAGGTTCTTTCCCTCTTTCTATCCCTCTCTCTCCCCCTCCCTCTCTCACTCTCTCGCTCTCTCTTCTCTCTATCGTTCCGTTCCTGCTCCCAGCTGTTCCTATTCCCCTAATCAATCATTTAGTCTTCCCACACCTGTTCCCGATCC
>NC_060196.1:60689735-60792235 GCF_021184085.1 Oncorhynchus gorbuscha | reverse complement strand
TATTATTATTTTCCAAGAACATTCAAAACAAAAGTGAAAAGATAGACAACGACAAAGTGACAGTAACTGACGAGCGTAACAAAAAATAAAAATAATAATAATTATGTAAACAAACATACAATAAGAAAAACATAGTAACGAGGCATTGGATCACCTGCCGTAGGCTACATATTATACGTTACGTGTGAAACATTATTATATAGAGATTCAATCAATGAGATGTGGGGGGAGATTCTCCATATAGTCAATAAAAGGTTGCCAAATTCTGTAAAATGTCTTTAACTTATTCCTCAAGCAGTAAGTGATTTTCTCCAAAGGGACACAACTATTCACTTCCGAAAGCCACATTGCAACTGGCAGGGAGGAATCCAATTTCCATTTCAAGGCAATACATTTCTTGGCAATCGCTAGCAATATCTCTGTTAGCTTTATAGTATGGCTTTGCCTAAGATTGGTGTTAGTAAAGTTACCCAGTAGACAGACCTCCGGGTCTAAAGGGAATGCAACCCCGTGAATTTAGGATATGGTATCGCCTACCCCCTGCCAGAAACCGTGTAGTTTTGAACACTGCCAAGTGGAATGGAGGAATGTTCCTTCATCTGAGCCACATCTAAAACATAGGGAGGAGATATCTGGGTTGAACTTGTGCAGTCTAGATGGGGTGATATAGAGATGATGGAGGAAATTAAACTGGAACAGTCTGTATCTGGAGTTCAATGTGGATGTAACCCCATCCCTGCATAGGTCACTCCATAGATCCTCATCAAGAGCAATACCCAGATCTTTCTCCCATCTAAGTCGGGGTTTATCTAGCCCAGGCAGTGTTAGTCCTGACATAAGAGCATCGTATACACGGGAAATGGTCTTGAGAGGGATTCCTTTCCCCTAAAACCCCTTTATGGAACAATAGATTGATCCCTATGTTTTTCCAGAATAGTAACTTTAGACCGTGGTCTGATAAGGGGATCACTCTTCTGGAACATTGTTACGAGGAGGGAGTTCTTATGTCTTTTGATCAGCTGAAACAGAAATACCACTTGCCTAACAGGGACTTCTTTAGCTACCTACAACTACGACACTTTATTAGGGTGACTCTCAAGGGACAATGGAACCTTGCTAAGATGTCACCTATTGAACAACTCTGCCACGTAGACCAACCACTGTTCTAAACTGATATTTCTTATTCGTTCTTAAAGTTACAAGCCTGAAACCTAGAACATAGAATACTGACACCCTGTGGAAGTCATATGAATTGCATCCTGGGAGCTAATTTTCAGAATGCCCTTATTCCTCCCCTTGTAAGAGGATGGTCTCTCTCAAAGATAAAGATTTCCGGGTTGGTGTTTCTTTGGATGTTCTCCTACCATGTCTATTGTGTTTTATTCTCCTACATTATTTTAACAGTTCTACAAACTTCAAAGTGTTTTCTTTCCAATGCTACCAATTATAAGCATATCCTGACTTCAGGGCCTGAGGAACGGTCTGTCTAATCTGAGAGAAATATGTGTCTCTAATATGGTTTTACATTTGTCGGGAGGTTAGGAAGTGCAGCTCAGTTTCCACCTTATTTTGTGGGCAGTGTGCACATAGCCTGTCTTCTCTTGCGAGCCATGTCTGCCTACGGCGGCCTTTCTCAATAGCAGTAGTGTAATGAGTTGGTAGATTACTGAGGTGGTAGATTACTGAGGTGGTAGAGTACTGAGGTGGTAGAGTACTGAGGTGGTAGATTACTAAGGTTGTAGTGTACTGAGGTGGTAGAGTATTGAGGTGGTAGAGTACTGAGGTGGTAGAGTATTGAGGTGGTAGAGTACTGAGGTGGTAGAGTACTGAGGTGGTAGATTACTAAGGTTGTAGAGTACTGAGGTGGTAGAGTATTGAGGTGGTAGAGTACTGAGGTGGTAGAGTACTGAGGTGGTAGAGTACTGAGTTGGTAGAGTATTGAGGTGGTAGATTACTGAGGTGATAGATTACTGAGGTGGTAGATTACTGAGGTTGTAGAGTACTGAGGACATACACTGATGCCTTCTAGTGGCCAAAATCTAAATTGCACCTAGGCATTATGGCCTTTTTCTTGCATTTCTCGGTCACACGCAATGAGACTAGTTTTGCCATAGGACTTCCTCAGGATAAACAACTATTCCTCGTTGGTTTTTCAGAATACAAGCCTGAAACCATGTATAAAGACTGTTGACATCTAGTGGAAGCCATAGGAACTGCAATTTGGGAGGCGGAAGTCAATGGCTTAAGATTGGAATTGGCTGGCAGGTCAACACAAAAATGGTCCTCGGTTTTTCGCCTGCCAAATCAGTTCTGTTCTACTCACAGACATAATTTTAACAGTTTTAGAAACGTTAGAGTGTTTTCTATCCAATACTACCATGTGCACATCCTACCGTCTGGGCGTGAGTAACAGGCAATTTACCTTGGACTCCTATGTCATCCAACATTCCAAATACTAACAAGTTTTAACAAGAATTTAACCTGCCCATATCAGATATGTCAATGTCCTGGGAAAATGTTCTTGCTACTTACAACCTCATGCTAATCGCATTAGCCTACGTTATCTCAACAGTCCCGTGGAAGGGACACCGATCCCGTTAAGTTTGCTTAGTTTTTTTGTTAATGTGTCAAGTAATTATCTTTTTTTTTCTCATGATTTGATTGGGTCTAATTGTGCTGTCCTGGGGCTCTGTGGGGTCTGTTTGTTTTTGTGAACAGAGCCCCAGGACCAGCTTGCTTTGGGGACTCTTCTCCAGGTTCATCTCTCTGTAGGTGATGGCTTTGTTATGGAAGGTTTGGGAATCGCTACCTTTTAGGTGGTTGTAGAACTTAACGGCTCTTTTCTGGATTTTAATAATTAGTGGGTATCAGCCTAATTCTGATCTGCATGCATTATTTGGTGTTCTACGTTGTACACGGAGGATATTTTTGTAGAATTCTCTCACTGATTCTCTATCACAGCCTCTCTCTCTCTCATTCTCTATCATAGCCTCTCTCTCTGATACTCTATCATAGCCTCTCTCTCTCTCTCTCTCTCTCTCATTCTCTATCATAGCCTCTCTCTCTGATTCTCTATCATAGCCTCTCTCTCTCTGATTCTCTATCATAGCCTCTCTCTCTGATTCTCTATCATAGCCTCTCTCTCTCTGATTTTCTATCATAGCCTCTCTCTCTCTGATTATCTATCATAGCCTCTCTTTCATTCTCTATCATAGCCTCTCTCTCTGATACTCTATCATAGCTTCTCTATCTCTCTCTCTCTCTATCTCTCTCTCTCTCTGATTCTCTATCATAGCTCTCTCTCTCTCTTCTCTGATATCATAGCCTCTCTCTCTCTGATTCTCTATCATAGCCTCTCTCTCTGATTCTCTATCATAGCCTCTCTCTGATTCTCTATCATAGCCTCTCTCTCTCTGATTCTCTATCATAGCCTCTCTCTCTCTGATTCTCTATCATAGCCTCTCTCTCTGATTCTCTATCATAGCCTCTCTCTCTCTCTCTGATTCTCTATCATAGCCTCTCTCTCTCTGATTCTCTATCATAGCCTCTCTCTGATTCTCTATCATAGCCTCTCTCTCTCTCTGATTCTCTATCATAGCCTCTCTCTCTCTCTGATTCTCTATCATAGCCTCTCTCTGATTCTCTATCATAGCCTCTCTCTCTCTCTGATTCTCTATCATAGCCTCTCTCTCTCTCTCTGATTCTCTATCATAGCCTCTCTCTGATTCTCTATCATAGCCTCTCTCTCTCTCTGATTCTCTATCATAGCCTCTCTCTCTCTCTGATTCTCTATCATAGCCTCTCTCTCTCTCTGATTCTCTATCATAGCCTCTCTCTCTCTCTCTGATTCTCTATCATAGCCTCTCTCTCTCTCTGATTCTCTATCATAGCCTCTCTCTCTCTCTCTGATTCTCTATCATAGCCTCTCTCTCTCTGATTCTCTATCATAGCCTCTCTCTCTCTCTCTCTCTGATTCTCTATCATAGCCTCTCTCTCTCTGATTCTCTATCATAGCCTCTCTCTCTCTGATACTCAATCATAGCCTCTCTCTCTCTGATACTCAATCATAGCCTCTCTCTCTCTGATTCTCTATCATAGCCTCTCTCTCTCTGATACTCAATCATAGCCTCTCTCTCTCTGATACTCAATCATAGCCTCTCTCTCTCTGATACTCAATCATAGCCTCTCTCTCTCTGATACTCTATCATAGCCTCTCTCTCTGATACTCTATCATAGCCTCTCTCTCTCTCTGATTCTCTATCATAGCCTCTCTCTCTCTGATTCTCTATCATAGCCTCTCTCTCTATCTCTGATGATCTATCATAGCCTCTCTCTCTCTCTGATTCTCTATCATAGCCTCTCTCTCTCTCTGATTCTCTATCATAGCCTCTCTCTCTATCTCTGATGATCTATCATAGCCTCTCTCTCTCTCTGATTCTCTATCATAGCCTCTCTCTCTATCTCTGATGATCTATCATAGCCTCTCTCTCTCTCTGATTCTCTATCATAGCCTCTCTCTCTCTCTGATTCTCTATCATAGCCTCTCTCTCTCTCTGATTCTCTATCATAGCCTCTCTCTCTCTCTGATTCTCTATCATAGCCTCTCTCTCTCTCTGATTCTCTATCATAGCCTCTCTCTCTCTCTGATTCTCTATCATAGCCTCTCTCTCTCTCTGATTCTCTATCATAGCCTCTCTCTCTCTGATTCTCTATCATAGCCTCTCTCTCTCTCTCTGATTCTCTATCATAGCCTCTCTCTCTCTCTGATTCTCTATCATAGCCTCTCTCTCTCTGATTCTCTATCATAGCCTCTCTCTCTCTCTCTCTGATTCTCTATCATAGCCTCTCTCTCTCTGATTCTCTATCATAGCCTCTCTCTCTCTCTGATTCTCTATCATAGCCTCTCTCTCTATCTCTGATTCTCTATCATAGCCTCTCTCTCTCTCTGATTCTCTATCATAGCCTCTCTCTCTCTCTGATTCTCTATCATAGCCTCTCTCTCTATCTCTGATTCTCTATCATAGCCTCTCTCTCTCTGATTCTCTATCATAGCCTCTCTCTCTCTCTGATTCTCTATCATAGCCTCTCTCTCTGATTCTCTATCATAGCCTCTCTCTCTCTCTCTGATTCTCTATCATAGCCTCTCTCTCTCTGATTCTCTATCATAGCCTCTCTCTCTCTCTCTCTGATTCTCTATCATAGCCTCTCTCTCTCTCTGATTCTCTATCATAGCCTCTCTCTCTCTCTGATTCTCTATCATAGCCTCTCTCTCTCTCTGATTCTCTATCATAGCCTCTCTCTCTCTCTGATTCTCTATCATAGCCTCTCTCTCTCTGATTCTCTATCATAGCCTCTCTCTCTCTCTGATTCTCTATCATAGCCTCTCTCTCTCTGATTCTCTATCATAGCCTCTCTCTCTCTCTCTGATTCTCTATCATAGCCTCTCTCTCTCTCTCTGATTCTCTATCATAGCCTCTCTCTCTCTCTGATTCTCTATCATAGCCTCTCTCTCTCTCTGATTCTCTATCATAGCCTCTCTCTCTCTGATTCTCTATCATAGCCTCTCTCTCTCTCTCTATCATAGATTCTCTATCATAGCCTCTCTCTCTCTGATTCTCTATCATAGCCTCTCTCTCTCTCTGATTCTCTATCATCCTCTCTCTCTCTCTGATTCTCTATCATAGCCTCTCTCTCTCTGATTCTCTATCATAGCCTCTCTCTCTCTCTCTGATTCTCTATCATAGCCTCTCTCTCTCTCTGATTCTCTATCATAGCCTCTCTCTCTCTCTCTGATTCTCTATCATAGCCTCTCTCTCTCTCTGATTCTCTATCATAGCCTCTCTCTCTCTCTCTGATTCTCTATCATAGCCTCTCTCTCTCTCTGATTCTCTATCATAGCCTCTCTCTCTCTCTGATTCTCTATCATAGCCTCTCTCTCTCTCTGATTCTCTATCATAGCCTCTCTCTCTCTCTGATTCTCTATCATAGCCTCTCTCTCTCTGATTCTCTATCATAGCCTCTCTCTCTCTCTCTGATTCTCTATCATAGCCTCTCTCTCTCTCTGATTCTCTATCATAGCCTCTCTCTCTCTCTGATTCTCTATCATAGCCTCTCTCTCTCTCTCTGATTCTCTATCATAGCCTCTCTCTCTCTCTCTGATTCTCTATCATAGCCTCTCTCTCTCTCTCTCTGATTCTCTATCATAGCCTCTCTCTCTCTCTGATTCTCTATCATAGCCTCTCTCTCTCTCTGATTCTCTATCATAGCCTCTCTCTGATTCTCTATCATAGCCTCTCTCTCTCTCTGATTCTCTATCATAGCCTCTCTCTCTCTCTGATTCTCTATCATAGCCTCTCTCTCTCTCTGATTCTCTATCATAGCCTCTCTCTCTCTCTGATTCTCTATCATAGCCTCTCTCTCTCTCTGATTCTCTATCATAGCCTCTCTCTCTCTCTGATTCTCTATCATAGCCTCTCTCTCTCTCTGATTCTCTATCATAGCCTCTCTCTCTCTCTGATTCTCTATCATAGCCTCTCTCTCTCTCTGATTCTCTATCATAGCCTCTCTCTCTCTCTGATTCTCTATCATAGCCTCTCTCTCTCTCTGATTCTCTATCATAGCCTCTCTCTCTCTCTGATTCTCTATCATAGCCTCTCTCTCTCTGATTCTCTATCATAGCCTCTCTCTCTCTCTGATTCTCTATCATAGCCTCTCTCTCTCTGATTCTCTATCATAGCCTCTCTCTCTCTGATTCTCTATCATAGCCTCTCTCTCTCTCTCTGATTCTCTATCATAGCCTCTCTCTCTCTCTGATTCTCTATCATAGCCTCTCTCTCTCTCTGATTCTCTATCATAGCCTCTCTCTCTCTCTCTGATTCTCTATCATAGCCTCTCTCTCTCTCTATCATGATTCTCTATCATAGCCTCTCTCTCTCTGATTCTCTATCATAGCCTCTCTCTCTCTCTGATTCTCTATCATAGCCTCTCTCTCTCTCTGATTCTCTATCATAGCCTCTCTCTCTCTCTGATTCTCTATCATAGCCTCTCTCTCTCTCTCTATCATAGCCTCTCTCTGATTCTCTATCATAGCCTCTCTCTCTCTCTGATTCTCTATCATAGCCTCTCTCTCTCTCTGATTCTCTATCATAGCCTCTCTCTCTCTGATTCTCTATCATAGCCTCTCTCTCTGATTCTCTATCATAGCCTCTCTCTCTGATTCTCTATCATAGCCTCTCTCTCTCTGATTCTCTATCATAGCCTCTCTCTCTCTGATTCTCTATCATAGCCTCTCTCTCTCTGATTCTCTATCATAGCCTCTCTCTCTCTGATTCTCTATCATAGCCTCTCTCTCTCTGATTCTCTATCATAGCCTCTCTCTCTCTGATTCTCTATCATAGCCTCTCTCTCTCTCTCTGATTCTCTATCATAGCCTCTCTCTCTCTCTGATTCTCTATCATAGCCTCTCTCTCTCTGATTCTCTATCATAGCCTCTCTCTCTCTCTGATTCTCTATCATAGCCTCTCTCTCTCTCTGATTCTCTATCATAGCCTCTCTCTCTCTGATTCTCTATCATAGCCTCTCTCTCTCTCTCTGATTCTCTATCATAGCCTCTCTCTCTCTCTGATTCTCTATCATAGCCTCTCTCTCTCTCTGATTCTCTATCATAGCCTCTCTCTCTCTCTGATTCTCTATCATAGCCTCTCTCT
Source organism: Oncorhynchus gorbuscha (assembly GCF_021184085.1). Classification (NCBI taxonomy): domain Eukaryota; kingdom Metazoa; phylum Chordata; class Actinopteri; order Salmoniformes; family Salmonidae; genus Oncorhynchus; species Oncorhynchus gorbuscha. Next base: position 60,784,529 of record NC_060196.1, on the reverse strand, counting down.
CTCTCTGATTCTCTATCATAGCCTCTCTCTCTCTGATTCTCTATCATAGCCTCTCTCTCTCTGATTCTCTATCATAGCCTCTCTCTCTCTCTGATTCTCTATCATAGCCTCTCTCTCTCTCTGATTCTCTATCATAGCCTCTCTCTCTCTCTGATTCTCTATCATAGCCTCTCTCTCTGATTCTCTATCATAGCCTCTCTCTCTGATTCTCTATCATAGCCTCTCTCTCTCTCTGATTCTCTATCATAGCCTCTCTCTCTCTGATTCTCTATCATAGCCTCTCTCTCTCTCTCTGATTCTCTATCATAGCCTCTCTCTCTCTGATTCTCTATCATAGCCTCTCTCTCTCTCTGATTCTCTATCATAGCCTCTCTCTCTCTGATTCTCTATCATAGCCTCTCTCTCTCTCTGATTCTCTATCATAGCCTCTCTCTCTCTCTGATTCTCTATCATAGCCTCTCTCTCTCTGATTCTCTATCATAGCCTCTCTCTCTCTCTGATTCTCTATCATAGCCTCTCTCTCTCTCTGATTCTCTATCATAGCCTCTCTCTCTCTGATTCTCTATCATAGCCTCTCTCTCTCTGATTCTCTATCATAGCCTCTCTCTCTCTGATTCTCTATCATAGCCTCTCTCTCTCTCTGATTCTCTATCATAGCCTCTCTCTCTCTGATTCTCTATCATAGCCTCTCTCTCTCTGATTCTCTATCATAGCCTCTCTCTCTCTGATTCTCTATCATAGCCTCTCTCTCTCTGATTCTCTATCATAGCCTCTCTCTCTCTGATTCTCTATCATAGCCTCTCTCTCTCTGATTCTCTATCATAGCCTCTCTCTCTCTCTCTGATTCTCTATCATAGCCTCTCTCTCTCTCTGATTCTCTATCATAGCCTCTCTCTCTCTCTCTATCATGATTCTCTATCATAGCCTCTCTCTCTCTCTGATTCTCTATCATAGCCTCTCTCTCTCTGATTCTCTATCATAGCCTCTCTCTCTCTGATTCTCTATCATAGCCTCTCTCTCTCTGATTCTCTATCATAGCCTCTCTCTCTCTCTGATTCTCTATCATAGCCTCTCTCTCTCTGATTCTCTATCATAGCCTCTCTCTCTCTCTGATTCTCTATCATAGCCTCTCTCTCTCTCTGATTCTCTATCATAGCCTCTCTCTCTCTCTGATTCTCTATCATAGCCTCTCTCTCTCTCTGATTCTCTATCATAGCCCCTCTCTCTCTGATACTCTATCATAGCCTCTCTCTCTCTCTGATTCTCTATCATAGCCTCTCTCTCTGATACTCTATCATAGCCTCTCTCTCTCTCTGATTCTCTATCATAGCCTCTCTCTCTCTGATTCTCTATCATAGCCTCTCTCTCTCTGATTCTCTATCATAGCCTCTCTCTCTGATTCTCTATCATAGCCTCTCTCTCTCTGATTCTCTATCATAGCCTCTCTCTCTCTGATTCTCTATCATAGCCTCTCTCTCTCTCTGATTCTCTATCATAGCCTCTCTCTCTCTCTGATTCTCTATCATAGCCTCTCTCTCTCTGATTCTCTATCATAGCCTCTCTCTCTCTGATTCTCTATCATAGCCTCTCTCTCTCTGATTCTCTATCATAGCCTCTCTCTCTGATTCTCTATCATAGCCTCTCTCTCTCTCTGATTCTCTATCATAGCCTCTCTCTCTCTGATTCTCTATCATAGCCTCTCTCTCTCTGATTCTCTATCATAGCCTCTCTCTCTCTCTGATTCTCTATCATAGCCTCTCTCTCTCTGATTCTCTATCATAGCCTCTCTCTCTCTCTGATTCTCTATCATAGCCTCTCTCTCTCTGATTCTCTATCATAGCCTCTCTCTCTCTGATTCTCTATCATAGCCTCTCTCTCTCTCTGATTCTCTATCATAGCCTCTCTCTCTCTGATTCTCTATCATAGCCTCTCTCTCTCTGATTCTCTATCATAGCCTCTCTCTCTCTGATTCTCTATCATAGCCTCTCTCTCTCTGATTCTCTATCATAGCCTCTCTCTCTCTGATTCTCTATCATAGCCTCTCTCTCTCTCTGATTCTCTGATTCTCTATCATAGCCTCTCTCTCTCTCTGATTCTCTATCATAGCCTCTCTCTCTCTGATTCTCTATCATAGCCTCTCTCTCTCTGATTCTCTATCATAGCCTCTCTCTCTGATTCTCTATCATAGCCTCTCTCTCTGATTCTCTATCATAGCCTCTCTCTCTCTGATTCTCTATCATAGCCTCTCTCTCTCTCTGATTCTCTATCATAGCCTCTCTATCTCTCTGATTCTCTATCATTCTCTATCATAGCCCCTCTCTCTCTCTGATTCTCTATCATAGCCTCTCTCTCTCTGATTCTCTATCATAGCCTCTCTCTCTCTGATTCTCTATCATAGCCTCTCTCTCTCTGATTCTCTATCATAGCCTCTCTCTCTGATTCTCTATCATAGCCTCTCTCTCTCTGATTCTCTATCATAGCCTCTCTCTCTCTGATTCTCTATCATAGCCTCTCTCTCTCTGATTCTCTATCATAGCCTCTCTCTCTGATTCTCTATCATAGCCTCTCTCTCTGATTCTCTATCATAGCCTCTCTCTCTCTGATTCTCTATCATAGCCTCTCTCTCTCTGATTCTCTATCATAGCCTCTCTCTCCTCTCTCTCTCTGATTCTCTATCATAGCCTCTCTCTCTCTGATTCTCTATCATAGCCTCTCTCTCTCTGATTCTCTATCATAGCCTCTCTCTCTCTGATTCTCTATCATAGCCTCTCTCTCTCTGATTCTCTATCATAGCCTCTCTCTCTCTGATTCTCTATCATAGCCTCTCTCTCTCTGATTCTCTATCATAGCCTCTCTCTCTCTGATTCTCTATCATAGCCTCTCTCTCTCTGATTCTCTATCATAGCCTCTCTCTCTCTGATTCTCTATCATAGCCTCTCTCTCTCTGATTCTCTATCATAGCCTCTCTCTCTCTGATTCTCTATCATAGCCTCTCTCTCTCTCTGATTCTCTATCATAGCCTCTCTCTCTCTGATTCTCTATCATAGCCTCTCTCTCTCTGATTCTCTATCATAGCCTCTCTCTCTCTGATTCTCTATCATAGCCTCTCTCTCTCTCTGATTCTCTATCATAGCCTCTCTCTCTCTCTGATTCTCTATCATAGCCTCTCTCTCTCTGATTCTCTATCATAGCCTCTCTCTCTCTGATTCTCTATCATAGCCTCTCTCTCTCTGATTCTCTATCATAGCCTCTCTCTCTCTGATTCTCTATCATAGCCTCTCTCTCTCTGATTCTCTATCATAGCCTCTCTCTCTCTGATTCTCTATCATAGCCTCTCTCTCTCTCTCTATCATAGATTCTCTATCATAGCCTCTCTCTCTCTCTGATTCTCTATCATAGCCTCTCTCTCTCTGATTCTCTATCATAGCCTCTCTCTCTCTCTGATTCTCTATCATAGCCTCTCTCTCTCTCTGATTCTCTATCATAGCCTCTCTCTCTGATTCTCTATCATAGCCTCTCTCTCTCTGATTCTCTATCATAGCCTCTCTCTCTCTCTGATTCTCTATCATAGCCTCTCTCTCTGATTCTCTATCATAGCCTCTCTCTCTCTGATTCTCTATCATAGCCTCTCTCTCTCTGATTCTCTATCATAGCCTCTCTCTCTCTGATTCTCTATCATAGCCTCTCTCTCTCTGATTCTCTATCATAGCCTCTCTCTCTCTCTGATTCTCTATCATAGCCTCTCTCTCTCTGATTCTCTATCATAGCCTCTCTCTCTCTCTCTGATTCTCTATCATAGCCTCTCTCTCTCTCTGATTCTCTATCATAGCCTCTCTCTCTCTGATTCTCTATCATAGCCTCTCTCTCTCTCTGATTCTCTATCATAGCCTCTCTCTCTCTGATTCTCTATCATAGCCTCTCTCTCTCTGATTCTCTATCATAGCCTCTCTCTCTCTGATTCTCTATCATAGCCTCTCTCTCTCTCTCTGATTCTCTATCATAGCCTCTCTCTCTCTGATTCTCTATCATAGCCTCTCTCTCTCTCTGATTCTCTATCATAGCCTCTCTCTCTCTGATTCTCTATCATAGCCTCTCTCTCTCTGATTCTCTATCATAGCCTCTCTCTCTCTCTGATTCTCTATCATAGCCTCTCTCTCTCTCTGATTCTCTATCATAGCCTCTCTCTCTCTCTCTGATTCTCTATCATAGCCTCTCTCTCTCTCTCTGATTCTCTATCATAGCCTCTCTCTCTCTCTGATTCTCTATCATAGCCTCTCTCTCTCTCTCTGATTCTCTATCATAGCCTCTCTCTCTCTGATTCTCTATCATAGCCTCTCTCTCTCTGATTCTCTATCATAGATTCTCTATCATAGCCTCTCTCTCTGATTCTCTATCATAGCCTCTCTCTCTCTCTGATTCTCTATCATAGCCTCTCTCTCTCTCTGATTCTCTATCATAGCCTCTCTCTCTCTGATTCTCTATCATAGCCTCTCTCTCTCTCTCTCTCTCTCTGATTCTCTATCATAGCCTCTCTCTCTCTGATTCTCTATCATAGCCTCTCTCTCTCTGATTCTCTATCATAGCCTCTCTCTCTCTGATTCTCTATCATAGCCTCTCTCTCTCTCTGATTCTCTATCATAGCCTCTCTCTCTCTGATTCTCTATCATAGCCTCTCTCTCTCTGATTCTCTATCATAGCCTCTCTCTCTCTCTGATTCTCTATCATAGCCTCTCTCTCTCTGATTCTCTATCATAGCCTCTCTCTCTCTGATTCTCTATCATAGCCTCTCTCTCTCTGATTCTCTATCATAGCCTCTCTCTCTATCTCTCTCTCTCTGATTCTCTATCATAGCCTCTCTCTCTCTGATTCTCTATCATAGCCTCTCTCTCTGATTCTCTATCATAGCCTCTCTCTCTCTCTCTGATTCTCTATCATAGCCTCTCTCTCTCTGATTCTCTATCATAGCCTCTCTCTCTCTCTGATTCTCTATCATAGCCTCTCTCTCTCTGATTCTCTATCATAGCCTCTCTCTCTCTGATTCTCTATCATAGCCTCTCTCTCTCTGATTCTCTATCATAGCCTCTCTCTCTCTCTGATTCTCTATCATAGCCTCTCTCTCTCTCTGATTCTCTATCATAGCCTCTCTCTCTCTCTGATTCTCTATCATAGCCTCTCTCTCTCTCTCTGATTCTCTATCATAGCCTCTCTCTCTCTCTGATTCTCTATCATAGCCTCTCTCTCTCTGATTCTCTATCATAGCCTCTCTCTCTCTCTCTGATTCTCTATCATAGCCTCTCTCTCTCTGATTCTCTATCATAGCCTCTCTCTCTCTGATTCTCTATCATAGCCTCTCTCTCTCTCTGATTCTCTATCATAGCCTCTCTCTCTCTCTCTCTGATTCTCTATCATAGCCTCTCTCTCTCTCTGATTCTCTATCATAGCCTCTCTCTCTCTGATTCTCTATCATAGCCTCTCTCTCTCTCTGATTCTCTATCATAGCCTCTCTCTCTCTCTGATTCTCTATCATAGCCTCTCTCTCTCTGATTCTCTATCATAGCCTCTCTCTCTCTCTGATTCTCTATCATAGCCTCTCTCTCTCTGATTCTCTATCATAGCCTCTCTCTCTCTGATTCTCTATCATAGCCTCTCTCTCTCTCTGATTCTCTATCATAGCCTCTCTCTCTCTCTCTCTCTCTCTGATTCTCTATCATAGCCTCTCTCTCTCTCTCTCTCTCTGATTCTCTATCATAGCCTCTCTCTCTCTCTGATTCTCTATCATAGCCTCTCTCTCTCTCTCTGATTCTCTATCATAGCCTCTCTCTCTCTCTCTCTCTCTCTGATTCTCTATCATAGCCTCTCTCTCTCTCTCTGATTCTCTATCATAGCCTCTCTCTCTCTCTCTGATTCTCTATCATAGCCTCTCTCTCTCTCTGATTCTCTATCATAGCCTCTCTCTCTCTGATTCTCTATCATAGCCTCTCTCTCTCTCTGATTCTCTATCATAGCCTCTCTCTCTGATTCTCTATCATAGCCTCTCTCTCTGATTCTCTATCATAGCCTCTCTCTCTCTCTGATTCTCTATCATAGCCTCTCTCTCTCTGATTCTCTATCATAGCCTCTCTCTCTCTCTGATTCTCTATCATAGCCTCTCTCTCTCTCTGATTCTCTATCATAGCCTCTCTCTCTCTCTCTCATTCTCTATCATAGCCTCTCTCTCTCTCTCTGATTCTCTATCATAGCCTCTCTCTCTCTCTCATTCTCTATCATAGCCTCTCTCTCTCTGATTCTCTATCATAGCCTCTCTCTCTCTCTCATTCTCTATCATAGCCTCTCTCTCTCTCTCTCATTCTCTATCATAGCCTCTCTCTCTCTCTCTCATTCTCTATCATAGCCTCTCTCTCTCTCTCTCATTCTCTATCATAGCCTCTCTCTCTCTCTCTCATTCTCTATCATAGCCTCTCTCTCTCTCTCTCATTCTCTATCATAGCCTCTCTCTCTCTCTGATTCTCTATCATAGCCTCTCTCTCTCTCTCTCATAGCCTCTCTCTCTCTGATTCTCTATCATAGCCTCTCTCTCTCTCTGATTCTCTATCATAGCCTCTCTCTCTCTGATTCTCTATCATAGCCTCTCTCTCTCTCTGATTCTCTATCATAGCCTCTCTCTCTCTGATTCTCTATCATAGCCTCTCTCTCTCTCTGATTCTCTATCATAGCCTCTCTCTCTCTCTGATTCTCTATCATAGCCTCTCTCTCTCTCTGATTCTCTATCATAGCCTCTCTCTCTCTCTGATTCTCTATCATAGCCTCTCTCTCTCTCTGATTCTCTATCATAGCCTCTCTCTCTCTCTCTGATTCTCTATCATAGCCTCTCTCTCTCTCTGATTCTCTATCATAGCCTCTCTCTCTCTCTCTCTGATTCTCTATCATAGCCTCTCTCTCTCTCTCTGATTCTCTATCATAGCCTCTCTCTCTCTCTCTGATTCTCTATCATAGCCTCTCTCTCTCTCTCTCATTCTCTATCATAGCCTCTCTCTCTCTCTGATTCTCTATCATAGCCTCTCTCTCTCTCTCTGATTCTCTATCATAGCCTCTCTCTCTCTCTCTGATTCTCTATCATAGCCTCTCTCTCTCTCTGATTCTCTATCATAGCCTCTCTCTCTCTCTCTCTCATTCTCTATCATAGCCTCTCTCTCTCTCTGATTCTCTATCATAGCCTCTCTCTCTCTCTCTCATTCTCTATCATAGCCTCTCTCTCTCTGATTCTCTATCATAGCCTCTCTCTCTCTCTGATTCTCTATCATAGCCTCTCTCTCTCTCTGATTCTCTATCATAGCCTCTCTCTCTCTCTGATTCTCTATCATAGCCTCTCTCTCTCTGATTCTCTATCATAGCCTCTCTCTGATTCTCTATCATAGCCTCTCTCTCTCTGATTCTCTATCATAGCCTCTCTCTTTCTCTGATTCTCTATCATAGCCTCTCTCTCTCTGATTCTCTATCATAGCCTCTCTCTCTCTCTGATTCTCTATCATAGCCTCTCTCTCTCTCTCTGATTCTCTATCATAGCCTCTCTCTCTCTCTGATTCTCTATCATAGCCTCTCTCTCTCTGATTCTCTATCATAGCCTCTCTCTCTCTCTGATTCTCTATCATAGCCTCTCTCTCTCTGATTCTCTATCATAGCCTCTCTCTCTCTCTGATTCTCTATCATAGCCTCTCTCTCTCTCTGATTCTCTATCATAGCCTCTCTCTCTCTCTGATTCTCTATCATAGCCTCTCTCTCTCTCTGATTCTCTATCATAGCCTCTCTCTCTCTCTGATTCTCTATCATAGCCTCTCTCTCTCTCTCTGATTCTCTATCATAGCCTCTCTCTCTCTCTGATTCTCTATCATAGCCTCTCTCTCTCTCTCTATCATAGCCTCTCTCTCTCTGATTCTCTATCATAGCCTCTCTCTCTCTCTGATTCTCTATCATAGCCTCTCTCTCTCTCTCTGATTCTCTATCATAGCCTCTCTCTCTCTCTGATTCTCTATCATAGCCTCTCTCTCTCTGATTCTCTATCATAGCCTCTCTCTCTCTCTCTGATTCTCTATCATAGCCTCTCTCTCTCTCTCTGATTCTCTATCATAGCCTCTCTCTCTCTGATTCTCTATCATAGCCTCTCTCTCTCTCTGATTCTCTATCATAGCCCTCTCTCTCTCTCTCTATCTGATTCTCTATTCTCTATCATAGCCTCTCTCTCTCTCTGATTCTCTATCATAGCCTCTCTCTCTCTGATTCTCTATCATAGCCTCTCTCTCTCTCTGATTCTCTATCATAGCCTCTCTCTCTCTGATTCTCTATCATAGCCTCTCTCTCTCTGATTCTCTATCATAGCCTCTCTCTCTCTCTGATTCTCTATCATAGCCTCTCTCTCTCTGATTCTCTATCATAGCCTCTCTCTCTCTGATTCTCTATCATAGCCTCTCTCTCTCTGATTCTCTATCATAGCCTCTCTCTCTCTGATTCTCTATCATAGCCTCTCTCTCTCTCTGATTCTCTATCATAGCCTCTCTCTCTCTCTCTCTCTGATTCTCTATCATAGCCTCTCTCTCTCTCTGATTCTCTATCATAGCCTCTCTCTCTCTGATTCTCTATCATAGCCTCTCTCTCTCTCTGATTCTCTATCATAGCCTCTCTCTCTCTCTCTGATTCTCTATCATAGCCTCTCTCTCTCTCTGATTCTCTATCATAGCCTCTCTCTCTCTGATTCTCTATCATAGCCTCTCTCTCTCTCTGATTCTCTATCATAGCCTCTCTCTCTCTCTGATTCTCTATCATAGCCTCTCTCTCTCTCTGATTCTCTAGCCTCTCTCTCTCTGATTCTCTATCATAGCCTCTCTCTCTCTCTCTGATTCTCTATCATAGCCTCTCTCTCTCTCTGATTCTCTATCATAGCCTCTCTCTCTCTCTGATTCTCTATCATAGCCTCTCTCTCTCTCTGATTCTCTATCATAGCCTCTCTCTCTCTCTGATTCTCTATCATAGCCTCTCTCTCTGATTCTCTATCATAGCCTCTCTCTCTCTCTGATTCTCTATCATAGCCTCTCTCTCTCTGATTCTCTATCATAGCCTCTCTCTCTCTGATTCTCTATCATAGCCTCTCTCTCTGATTCTCTATCATAGCCTCTCTCTCTCTGATTCTCTATCATAGCCTCTCTCTCTCTGATTCTCTATCATAGCCTCTCTCTCTCTCTGATTCTCTATCATAGCCTCTCTCTCTCTGATTCTCTATCATAGCCTCTCTCTCTCTGATTCTCTATCATAGCCTCTCTCTCTCTGATTCTCTATCATAGCCTCTCTCTCTCTGATTCTCTATCATAGCCTCTCTCTCTCTCTCTGATTCTCTATCATAGCCTCTCTCTCTCTGATTCTCTATCATAGCCTCTCTCTCTCTGATTCTCTATCATAGCCTCTCTCTCTCTCTGATTCTCTATCATAGCCTCTCTCTCTCTCTGATTCTCTATCATAGCCTCTCTCTCTCTGATTCTCTATCATAGCCTCTCTCTCTCTCTCTGATTCTCTATCATAGCCTCTCTCTCTCTGATTCTCTATCATAGCCTCTCTCTCTCTGATTCTCTATCATAGCCTCTCTCTCTCTCTGATTCTCTATCATAGCCTCTCTCTCTCTCTCTGATTCTCTATCATAGCCTCTCTCTCTCTGATTCTCTATCATAGCCTCTCTCTCTCTGATTCTCTATCATAGCCTCTCTCTCTCTCTGATTCTCTATCATAGCCTCTCTCTCTGATACTCTATCATAGCCTCTCTCTCTCTGATTCTCTATCATAGCCTCTCTCTCTCTCTGATTCTCTATCATAGCCTCTCTCTCTCTCTGATTCTCTATCATAGCCTCTCTCTCTCTGATTCTCTATCATAGCCTCTCTCTCTCTCTGATTCTCTATCATAGCCTCTCTCTCTCTCTCTCTCTGATTCTCTATCATAGCCTCTCTCTCTCTCTGATTCTCTATCATAGCCTCTCTCTCTCTCTGATTCTCTATCATAGCCTCTCTCTCTCTCTGATTCTCTATCATAGCCTCTCTCTCTCTCTGATTCTCTATCATAGCCTCTCTCTCTCTCTCTCTGATTCTCTATCATAGCCTCTCTCTCTCTCTGATTCTCTATCATAGCCTCTCTCTCTCTCTGATTCTCTATCATAGCCTCTCTCTCTGATTCTCTATCATAGCCTCTCTCTCTCTGATTCTCTATCATAGCCTCTCTCTCTCTGATTCTCTATCATAGCCTCTCTCTCTCTCTGATTCTCTATCATAGCCTCTCTCTCTCTGATTCTCTATCATAGCCTCTCTCTCTCTCTCTGATTATCTATCATAGCCTCTCTCTCTCTGATTCTCTATCATAGCCTCTCTCTCTCTCTGATTCTCTATCATAGCCTCTCTCTCTCTCTGATTCTCTATCATAGCCTCTCTCTCTCTGATTCTCTATCATAGCCTCTCTCTCTCTCTGATTATCTATCATAGCCTCTCTCTCTCTGATTCTCTATCATAGCCTCTCTCTCTCTCTCTCATTCTCTATCATAGCCTCTCTCTCTCTCTGATTCTCTATCATAGCCTCTCTCTCTCTCTGATTCTCTATCATAGCCTCTCTCTCTCTCTGATTCTCTATCATAGCCTCTCTCTCTCTCTCTCATTCTCTATCATAGCCTCTCTCTCTCTCTCTGATTCTCTATCATAGCCTCTCTCTCTCTCTCTGATTCTCTATCATAGCCTCTCTCTCTCTGATTCTCTATCATAGCCTCTCTCTCTCTCTCTCATTCTCTATCATAGCCTCTCTCTCTCTCTGATTCTCTATCATAGCCTCTCTCTCTCTGATTCTCTATCATAGCCTCTCTCTCTCTGATTCTCTATCATAGCCTCTCTCTCTCTCTGATTCTCTATCATAGCCTCTCTCTCTATCTCTCTGATTCTCTATCATAGCCTCTCTCTCTCTCTCTCATTCTCTATCATAGCCTCTCTCTCTCTCTGATTCTCTATCATAGCCTCTCTCTCTCTGATTCTCTATCATAGCCTCTCTCTCTCTGATTCTCTATCATAGCCTCTCTCTCTCTCTCTCTCTGATTCTCTATCATAGCCTCTCTCTCTCTCTCTCATTCTCTATCATAGCCTCTCTCTCTCTCTCTGATTCTCTATCATAGCCTCTCTCTCTCTCTGATTCTCTATCATAGCCTCTCTCTCTCTCTCTGATTCTCTATCATAGCCTCTCTCTCTCTGATTCTCTATCATAGCCTCTCTCTCTCTGATTCTCTATCATAGCCTCTCTCTCTCTGATTCTCTATCATAGCCTCTCTCTCTCTCTGATTCTCTATCATAGCCTCTCTCTCTCTCTCTGATTCTCTATCATAGCCTCTCTCTCTCTCTGATTCTCTATCATAGCCTCTCTCTCTGATTCTCTATCATAGCCTCTCTCTCTCTCTGATTCTCTATCATAGCCTCTCTCTCTCTGATTCTCTATCATAGCCTCTCTCTCTCTCTGATTCTCTATCATAGCCTCTCTCTCTCTCTGATTCTCTATCATAGCCTCTCTCTCTCTCTGATTCTCTATCATAGCCTCTCTCTCTCTCTGATTCTCTATCATAGCCTCTCTCTCTCTGATTCTCTATCATAGCCTCTCTCTCTCTGATTCTCTATCATAGCCTCTCTCTCTCTGATTCTCTATCATAGCCTCTCTCTCTCTGATTCTCTATCATAGCCTCTCTCTCTCTGATTCTCTATCATAGCCTCTCTCTCTCTCTCTGATTATCTATCATAGCCTCTCTCTCTCTGATTCTCTATCATAGCCTCTCTCTCTCTCTGATTATCTATCATAGCCTCTCTCTCTCTCTCTGATTCTCTATCATAGCCTCTCTCTCTCTGATTCTCTATCATAGCCTCTCTCTCTCTCTGATTATCTATCATAGCCTCTCTCTCTCTGATTCTCTATCATAGCCTCTCTCTCTCTCTCTCATTCTCTATCATAGCCTCTCTCTCTCTCTGATTCTCTATCATAGCCTCTCTCTCTCTGATTCTCTATCATAGCCTCTCTCTCTCTCTCTCATTCTCTATCATAGCCTCTCTCTCTCTCTCTCATTCTCTATCATAGCCTCTCTCTCTCTCTCTGATTCTCTATCATAGCCTCTCTCTCTCTGATTCTCTATCATAGCCTCTCTCTCTCTCTCTCTATCATAGCCTTCTCTATCATAGCCTCTCTCTCTCTCTCTGATTCTCTATCATAGCCTCTCTCTCTCTGATTCTCTATCATAGCCTCTCTCTCTCTGATTCTCTATCATAGCCTCTCTCTCTCTCTCTCATTCTCTATCATAGCCTCTCTCTCTCTCTCTCATTCTCTATCATAGCCTCTCTCTCTCTCTCTCATTCTCTATCATAGCCTCTCTCTCTCTCTCTCATTCTCTATCATAGCCTCTCTCTCTCTCTCTGATTCTCTATCATAGCCTCTCTCTCTCTGATTCTCTATCATAGCCTCTCTCTCTCTGATTCTCTATCATAGCCTCTCTCTCTCTGATTCTCTATCATAGCCTCTCTCTCTCTCTGATTCTCTATCATAGCCTCTCTCTCTCTGATTCTCTATCATAGCCTCTCTCTCTCTGATTCTCTATCATAGCCTCTCTCTCTCTGATTCTCTATCATAGCCTCTCTCTCTCTCTGATTCTCTATCATAGCCTCTCTCTCTCTGATTCTCTATCATAGCCTCTCTCTCTCTCTGATTCTCTATCATAGCCTCTCTCTCTCTCTGATTCTCTATCATAGCCTCTCTCTCTCTGATTCTCTATCATAGCCTCTCTCTCTCTCTGATTCTCTATCATAGCCTCTCTCTCTCTGATTCTCTATCATAGCCTCTCTCTCTCTCTGATTCTCTATCATAGCCTCTCTCTCTCTCTGATTCTCTATCATAGCCTCTCTCTCTCTGATTCTCTATCATAGCCTCTCTCTCTCTCTCTGATTCTCTATCATAGCCTCTCTCTCTCTGATTCTCTATCATAGCCTCTCTCTCTCTGATTCTCTATCATAGCCTCTCTCTCTCTGATTCTCTATCATAGCCTCTCTCTCTCTCTCTGATTATCTATCATAGCCTCTCTCTCTCTGATTCTCTATCATAGCCTCTCTCTCTCTCTGATTATCTATCATAGCCTCTCTCTCTCTCTCTGATTCTCTATCATAGCCTCTCTCTCTCTCTGATTCTCTATCATAGCCTCTCTCTCTCTCTGATTCTCTATCATAGCCTCTCTCTCTCTGATTCTCTATCATAGCCTCTCTCTCTCTCTGATTCTCTATCATAGCCTCTCTCTCTCTCTGATTCTCTATCATAGCCTCTCTCTCTCTGATTCTCTATCATAGCCTCTCTCTCTCTCTCTCATTCTCTATCATAGCCTCTCTCTCTCTCTGATTCTCTATCATAGCCTCTCTCTCTCTCTCTGATTCTCTATCATAGCCTCTCTCTCTCTGATTCTCTATCATAGCCTCTCTCTCTCTCTCTCATTCTCTATCATAGCCTCTCTCTCTCTCTCTGATTCTCTATCATAGCCTCTCTCTCTCTGATTCTCTATCATAGCCTCTCTCTCTCTGATTCTCTATCATAGCCTCTCTCTCTCTCTCATTCTCTATCATAGCCTCTCTCTCTCTCTGATTCTCTATCATAGCCTCTCTCTCTCTCTCTGATTCTCTATCATAGCCTCTCTCTCTCTCTGATTCTCTATCATAGCCTCTCTCTCTCTGATTCTCTATCATAGCCTCTCTCTCTGATTCTCTATCATAGCCTCTCTCTCTCTCTGATTCTCTATCATAGCCTCTCTCTCTCTCTCTGATTCTCTATCATAGCCTCTCTCTCTCTCTCTCATTCTCTATCATAGCCTCTCCTCTCTCTCTCTCATTCTCTATCATAGCCTCTCTCTCTCTCTGATTCTCTATCATAGCCTCTCTCTCTCTGATTCTCTATCATAGCCTCTCTCTCTCTGATTCTCTATCATAGCCTCTCTCTCTCTGATTCTCTATCATAGCCTCTCTCTCTCTGATTCTCTATCATAGCCTCTCTCTCTCTGATTCTCTATCATAGCCTCTCTCTCTGATTCTCTATCATAGCCTCTCTCTCTCTCTCTGATTCTCTATCATAGCCTCTCTCTCGCTGATTCTCTATCATAGCCTCTCTCTCTCTCTGATTATCTATCATAGCCTCTCTCTCTCTGATTCTCTATCATAGCCTCTCTCTCTCTCTGATTATCTATCATAGCCTCTCTCTCTCTCTCTGATTCTCTATCATAGCCTCTCTCTCTCTGATTCTCTATCATAGCCTCTCTCTCTCTCTGATTCTCTATCATAGCCTCTCTCTCTCTGATTCTCTATCATAGCCTCTCTCTCTCTCTCTGATTCTCTATCATAGCCTCTCTCTCTCTCTGATTCTCTATCATAGCCTCTCTCTCTCTGATTCTCTATCATAGCCTCTCTCTCTCTCTCTCATTCTCTATCATAGCCTCTCTCTCTCTCTCTCATTCTCTATCATAGCCTCTCTCTCTCTCTCTGATTCTCTATCATAGCCTCTCTCTCTCTGATTCTCTATCATAGCCTCTCTCTCTCTCTCTCATTCTCTATCATAGCCTCTCTCTCTCTCTCTGATTCTCTATCATAGCCTCTCTCTCTCTGATTCTCTATCATAGCCTCTCTCTCTCTGATTCTCTATCATAGCCTCTCTCTCTCTCTCTCATTCTCTATCATAGCCTCTCTCTCTCTCTGATTCTCTATCATAGCCTCTCTCTCTCTCTCATTCTCTATCATAGCCTCTCTCTCTCTCTCTGATTCTCTATCATAGCCTCTCTCTCTCTGATTCTCTATCATAGCCTCTCTCTCTCTGATTCTCTATCATAGCCTCTCTCTCTCTCTCATTCTCTATCATAGCCTCTCTCTCTCTCTCTGATTCTCTATCATAGCCTCTCTCTCTCTCTCTCATTCTCTATCATAGCCTCTCTCTCTCTCTCTCATTCTCTATCATAGCCTCTCTCTCTCTCTCTGATTCTCTATCATAGCCTCTCTCTCTCTGATTCTCTATCATAGCCTCTCTCTCTCTGATTCTCTATCATAGCCTCTCTCTCTCTGATTCTCTATCATAGCCTCTCTCTCTCTGATTCTCTATCATAGCCTCTCTCTCTCTGATTCTCTATCATAGCCTCTCTCTCTGATTCTCTATCATAGCCTCTCTCTCTCTGATTCTCTATCATAGCCTCTCTCTCGCTGATTCTCTATCATAGCCTCTCTCTCTCTCTGATTCTCTATCATAGCCTCTCTCTCTCTCTGATTCTCTATCATAGCCTCTCTCTCTCTGATTCTCTATCATAGCCTCTCTCTCTCTGATTCTCTATCATAGCCTCTCTCTCTCTGATTCTCTATCATAGCCTCTCTCTCTGATTCTCTATCATAGCCTCTCTCTCTCTCTCTGATTCTCTATCATAGCCTCTCTCTCTCTGATTCTCTATCATAGCCTCTCTCTCTCTCTGATTCTCTATCATAGCCTCTCTCTCTCTCTGATTCTCTATCATAGCCTCTCTCTCTCTCTGATTCTCTATCAGCCTCTCTCTCTCTCTGATTCTCTATCATAGCCTCTCTCTCTCTGATTCTCTATCAGCCTCTCTCTCTCTCTGATTCTCTATCATAGCCTCTCTCTCTCTGATTCTCTATCATAGCCTCTCTCTCTCTGATTCTCTATCATAGCCTCTCTCTCTCTGATTCTCTATCATAGCCTCTCTCTCTGATTCTCTATCATAGCCTCTCTCTCTCTCTGATTCTCTATCATAGCCTCTCTCTCTCTGATTCTCTATCATAGCCTCTCTCTCTCTCTGATTCTCTATCAGCCTCTCTCTCTCTCTGATTCTCTATCAGCCTCTCTCTCTCTCTGATTCTCTATCATAGCCTCTCTCTCTCTCTCTGATTCTCTATCATAGCCTCTCTCTCTCTGATTCTCTATCAGCCTCTCTCTCTCTCTGATTCTCTATCATAGCCTCTCTCTCTCTCTGATTCTCTATCAGCCTCTCTCTCTCTCTGATTCTCTATCATAGCCTCTCTCTCTCTGATTCTCTATCAGCCTCTCTCTCTCTCTGATTCTCTATCATAGCCTCTCTCTCTCTCTCTGATTCTCTATCATAGCCTCTCTCTCTCTCTCTGATTCTCTATCATAGCCTCTCTCTCTCTGATTCTCTATCATAGCCTCTCTCTCTCTGATTCTCTATCATAGCCTCTCTCTCTCTCTCTGATTCTCTATCATAGCCTCTCTCTCTCTCTCTGGTTCTCTATCATAGCCTCTCTCTCTCTCTGATTCTCTATCATAGCCTCTCTCTGATTCTCTATCATAGCCTCTCTCTCTCTGATTCTCTATCATAGCCTCTCTCTCTCTGATTCTCTATCATAGCCTCTCTCTCTCTCTCTGATTCTCTATCATAGCCTCTCTCTCTCTCTCTGATTCTCTATCATAGCCTCTCTCTCTCTGATTCTCTATCATAGCCTCTCTCTCTCTGATTCTCTATCATAGCCTCTCTCTCTCTCTCTGATTCTCTATCATAGCCTCTCTCTCTCTCTCTGATTCTCTATCATAGCCTCTCTCTCTCTCTGATTCTCTATCATAGCCTCTCTCTGATTCTCTATCATAGCCTCTCTCTCTCTGATTCTCTATCATAGCCTCTCTCTCTCTGATTCTCTATCATAGCCTCTCTCTCTCTCTGATTCTCTATCATAGCCTCTCTCTCTCTCTGATTCTCTATCATAGCCTCTCTCTCTCTGATTCTCTATCATAGCCTCTCTCTCTCTGATTCTCTATCATAGCCTCTCTCTCTCTCTCTGATTCTCTATCATAGCCTCTCTCTCTCTCTGATTCTCTATCATAGCCTCTCTCTCTCTGATTCTCTATCATAGCCTCTCTCTCTCTCTCTGATTCTCTATCATAGCCTCTCTCTCTCTGATTCTCTATCATAGCCTCTCTCTCTCTGATTCTCTATCATAGCCTCTCTCTCTCTCTCTGATTCTCTATCATAGCCTCTCTCTCTCTCTCTGATTCTCTATCATAGCCTCTCTCTCTCTCTCTGATTCTCTATCATAGCCTCTCTCTCTCTGATTCTCTATCATAGCCTCTCTCTCTCTCTGATTCTCTATCATAGCCCCTCTCTCTCTCTGATTCTCTATCATAGCCTCTCTCTCTCTCTCTGATTCTCTATCATAGCCTCTCTCTCTCTCTGATTCTCTATCATAGCCTCTCTCTCTCTCTGATTCTCTATCATAGCCCCTCTCTCTCTCTGATTCTCTATCATAGCCTCTCTCTCTCTCTGATTCTCTATCATAGCCCCTCTCTCTCTCTGATTCTCTATCATAGCCTCTCTCTCTCTGATTCTCTATCATAGCCTCTCTCTCTCTCTGATTCTCTATCATAGCCTCTCTCTCTCTGATTCTCTATCATAGCCTCTCTCTCTCTCTGATTCTCTATCATAGCCTCTCTCTCTCTCTGATTCTCTATCATAGCCTCTCTCTCTCTCTTCTCTATTCTCTATCATAGCCTCTCTCTCTCTGATTCTCTATCAGCCTCTCTCTCTCTCTGATTCTCTATCATAGCCTCTCTCTCTCTCTGATTCTCTATCAGCCCCTCTCTCTCTCTGATTCTCTATCATAGCCTCTCTCTCTCTGATTCTCTATCATAGCCCCTCTCTCTCTCTGATTCTCTATCATAGCCTCTCTCTCTCTGATTCTCTATCATAGCCTCTCTCTCTCTCTCTCTCTCTGATTCTCTATCATAGCCTCTCTCTCTCTCTCTCTGATTCTCTATCATAGCCTCTCTCTCTCTGATTCTCTATCATAGCCTCTCTCTCTCTGATTCTCTATCATAGCCTCTCTCTCTCTCTGATTCTCTATCAGCCTCTCTCTCTCTCTGATTCTCTATCATAGCCTCTCTCTCTCTCTGATTCTCTATCAGCCCTCTCTCTCTCTGATTCTCTATCATAGCCTCTCTCTCTCTGATTCTCTATCATAGCCCTCTCTCTCTCTGATTCTCTATCATAGCCTCTCTCTCTCTCTGATTCTCTATCATAGCCTCTCTCTCTCTCTCTCTGATTCTCTATCATAGCCTCTCTCTCTCTCTCTCTCTGATTCTCTATCATAGCCTCTCTCTCTCTGATTCTCTATCATAGCCTCTCTCTCTCTGATTCTCTATCATAGCCTCTCTCTCTCTCTGATTCTCTATCATAGCCTCTCTCTCTCTGATTCTCTATCATAGCCTCTCTCTCTCTCTGATTCTCTATCATAGCCTCTCTCTCTCTCTGATTCTCTATCATAGCCTCTCTCTCTCTCTGATTCTCTATCATAGCCTCTCTCTGATTCTCTATCATAGCCTCTCTCTCTCTGATTCTCTATCATAGCCTCTCTCTCTCTGATTCTCTATCATAGCCTCTCTCTCTCTCTCTGATTCTCTATCATAGCCTCTCTCTCTCTCTGATTCTCTATCATAGCCTCTCTCTCTCTCTGATTCTCTATCATAGCCTCTCTCTCTCTGATTCTCTATCATAGCCTCTCTCTCTCTCTCTGATTCTCTATCATAGCCTCTCTCTCTCTCTCTGATTCTCTATCATAGCCTCTCTCTCTCTCTGATTCTCTATCATAGCCTCTCTCTGATTCTCTATCATAGCCTCTCTCTCTCTGATTCTCTATCATAGCCTCTCTCTCTCTGATTCTCTATCATAGCCTCTCTCTCTCTCTGATTCTCTATCATAGCCTCTCTCTCTCTGATTCTCTATCATAGCCTCTCTCTCTCTGATTCTCTATCATAGCCTCTCTCTCTCTGATTCTCTATCATAGCCTCTCTCTCTCTCTCTGATTCTCTATCATAGCCTCTCTCTCTCTCTGATTCTCTATCATAGCCTCTCTCTCTCTGATTCTCTATCATAGCCTCTCTCTCTCTCTCTGATTCTCTATCATAGCCTCTCTCTCTCTGATTCTCTATCATAGCCTCTCTCTCTCTGATTCTCTATCATAGCCTCTCTCTCTCTCTGATTCTCTATCATAGCCTCTCTCTCTCTCTGATTCTCTATCATAGCCTCTCTCTCTCTCTGATTCTCTATCATAGCCTCTCTCTCTCTGATTCTCTATCATAGCCTCTCTCTCTCTGATTCTCTATCATAGCCCCTCTCTCTCTCTGATTCTCTATCATAGCCTCTCTCTCTCTCTCTGATTCTCTATCATAGCCTCTCTCTCTCTCTGATTCTCTATCATAGCCTCTCTCTCTCTCTGATTCTCTATCATAGCCTCTCTCTCTCTGATTCTCTATCATAGCCTCTCTCTCTCTCTGATTCTCTATCATAGCCCCTCTCTCTCTCTGATTCTCTATCATAGCCTCTCTCTCTCTGATTCTCTATCATAGCCTCTCTCTCTCTCTGATTCTCTATCATAGCCTCTCTCTCTCTGATTCTCTATCATAGCCTCTCTCTCTCTCTGATTCTCTATCAGCCTCTCTCTCTCTCTGATTCTCTATCATAGCCTCTCTCTCTCTGATTCTCTATCATAGCCTCTCTCTCTCTGATTCTCTATCAGCCTCTCTCTCTCTCTGATTCTCTATCATAGCCTCTCTCTCTCTCTGATTCTCTATCAGCCCCTCTCTTCTCTGATTCTCTATCATAGCCTCTCTCTCTCTGATTCTCTATCATAGCCCCTCTCTCTCTCTGATTCTCTATCATAGCCCCTCTCTCTCTCTGATTCTCTATCATAGCCTCTCTCTCTCTCTCTCTATCATCTCTCTCTCTCTGATTCTCTATCATAGCCTCTCTCTCTCTCTCTCTCTGATTCTCTATCATAGCCTCTCTCTCTCTGATTCTCTATCATAGCCTCTCTCTCTGATTCTCTATCATAGCCTCTCTCTCTCTCTGATTCTCTATCATAGCCTCTCTCTCTCTGATTCTCTATCATAGCCTCTCTCTCTCTCTGATTCTCTATCATAGCCTCTCTCTCTCTCTGATTCTCTATCATAGCCTCTCTCTCTCTGATTCTCTATCATAGCCTCTCTCTCTCTGATTCTCTATCATAGCCTCTCTCTCTCTGATTCTCTATCATAGCCTCTCTCTCTCTGATTCTCTATCATAGCCTCTCTCTCTCTGATTCTCTATCATAGCCTCTCTCTCTCTGATTCTCTATCATAGCCTCTCTCTCTCTGATTCTCTATCATAGCCTCTCTCTCTCTCTGATTCTCTATCATAGCCTCTCTCTCTCTGATTCTCTATCATAGCCTCTCTCTCTGATTCTCTATCATAGCCTCTCTCTCTCTGATTCTCTATCATAGCCTCTCTCTCTCTCTGATTCTCTATCATAGCCTCTCTCTCTCTCTGATTCTCTATCATAGCCTCTCTCTCTCTCTGATTCTCTATCATAGCCTCTCTCTCTCTCTGATTCTCTATCATAGCCTCTCTCTCTCTGATTCTCTATCATAGCCTCTCTCTCTCTCTCTGATTCTCTATCATAGCCTCTCTCTCTCTCTCTGATTCTCTATCATAGCCTCTCTCTCTCTCTGATTCTCTATCATAGCCTCTCTCTGATTCTCTATCATAGCCTCTCTCTCTCTGATTCTCTATCATAGCCTCTCTCTCTCTGATTCTCTATCATAGCCTCTCTCTCTCTCTCTGATTCTCTATCATAGCCTCTCTCTCTCTCTGATTCTCTATCATAGCCTCTCTCTCTCTCTGATTCTCTATCATAGCCTCTCTCTCTCTGATTCTCTATCATAGCCTCTCTCTCTCTCTCTGATTCTCTATCATAGCCTCTCTCTCTCTCTGATTCTCTATCATAGCCTCTCTCTCTCTCTGATTCTCTATCATAGCCTCTCTCTGATTCTCTATCATAGCCTCTCTCTCTCTGATTCTCTATCATAGCCTCTCTCTCTCTGATTCTCTATCATAGCCTCTCTCTCTCTCTCTGATTCTCTATCATAGCCTCTCTCTCTCTCTGATTCTCTATCATAGCCTCTCTCTCTCTGATTCTCTATCATAGCCTCTCTCTCTCTGATTCTCTATCATAGCCTCTCTCTCTCTCTCTGATTCTCTATCATAGCCTCTCTCTCTCTCTGATTCTCTATCATAGCCTCTCTCTCTCTGATTCTCTATCATAGCCTCTCTCTCTCTGATTCTCTATCATAGCCTCTCTCTCTCTGATTCTCTATCATAGCCTCTCTCTCTCTGATTCTCTATCATAGCCTCTCTCTCTCTCTCTGATTCTCTATCATAGCCTCTCTCTCTCTCTGATTCTCTATCATAGCCTCTCTCTCTCTCTCTGATTCTCTATCATAGCCTCTCTCTCTCTGATTCTCTATCATAGCCTCTCTCTCTCTCTGATTCTCTATCATAGCCCCTCTCTCTCTCTGATTCTCTATCATAGCCTCTCTCTCTCTCTCTGATTCTCTATCATAGCCTCTCTCTCTCTCTGATTCTCTATCATAGCCTCTCTCTCTCTCTGATTCTCTATCATAGCCCCTCTCTCTCTCTGATTCTCTATCATAGCCTCTCTCTCTCTCTGATTCTCTATCATAGCCCCTCTCTCTCTCTGATTCTCTATCATAGCCTCTCTCTCTCTGATTCTCTATCATAGCCTCTCTCTCTCTCTGATTCTCTATCATAGCCTCTCTCTCTCTGATTCTCTATCATAGCCTCTCTCTCTCTCTGATTCTCTATCAGCCTCTCTCTCTCTCTGATTCTCTATCATAGCCTCTCTCTCTCTCTCTGATTCTCTATCATAGCCTCTCTCTCTCTGATTCTCTATCAGCCTCTCTCTCTCTCTGATTCTCTATCATAGCCTCTCTCTCTCTCTGATTCTCTATCAGCCCCTCTCTCTCTCTGATTCTCTATCATAGCCTCTCTCTCTCTGATTCTCTATCATAGCCCCTCTCTCTCTCTGATTCTCTATCATAGCCCCTCTCTCTCTCTGATTCTCTATCATAGCCTCTCTCTCTCTCTCTCTCTCTCTGATTCTCTATCATAGCCTCTCTCTCTCTCTCTCTCTGATTCTCTATCATAGCCTCTCTCTCTCTGATTCTCTATCATAGCCTCTCTCTCTCTGATTCTCTATCATAGCCTCTCTCTCTCTCTGATTCTCTATCATAGCCTCTCTCTCTCTGATTCTCTATCATAGCCTCTCTCTCTCTCTGATTCTCTATCATAGCCTCTCTCTCTCTCTGATTCTCTATCATAGCCTCTCTCTCTCTGATTCTCTATCATAGCCTCTCTCTCTCTGATTCTCTATCATAGCCTCTCTCTCTCTGATTCTCTATCATAGCCTCTCTCTCTCTGATTCTCTATCATAGCCTCTCTCTCTCTGATTCTCTATCATAGCCTCTCTCTCTCTGATTCTCTATCATAGCCTCTCTCTCTCTGATTCTCTATCATAGCCTCTCTCTCTCTCTGATTCTCTATCATAGCCTCTCTCTCTCTGATTCTCTATCATAGCCTCTCTCTCTGATTCTCTATCATAGCCTCTCTCTCTCTGATTCTCTATCATAGCCTCTCTCTCTGATTCTCTATCATAGCCTCTCTCTCTCTGATTCTCTATCATAGCCTCTCTCTCTCTGATTCTCTATCATAGCCTCTCTCTCTCTGATTCTCTATCATAGCCTCTCTCTCTCTCTGATTCTCTATCATAGCCTCTCTCTCTCTCTGATTCTCTATCATAGCCTCTCTCTCTCTGATTCTCTATCATAGCCTCTCTCTCTCTCTCTGATTCTCTATCATAGCCTCTCTCTCTCTCTCTGATTCTCTATCATAGCCTCTCTCTCTGATTCTCTATCATAGCCTCTCTCTCTGATTCTCTATCATAGCCTCTCTCTCTGATTCTCTATCATAGCCTCTCTCTCTCTGATTCTCTATCATAGCCTCTCTCTCTCTGATTCTCTATCATAGCCTCTCTCTCTCTCTCTCTGATTCTCTATCATAGCCTCTCTCTCTCTCTCTGATTCTCTATCATAGCCTCTCTCTCTCTCTCTGATTCTCTATCATAGCCTCTCTCTCTCTCTCTGATTCTCTATCATAGCCTCTCTCTCTCTCTGATTCTCTATCATAGCCTCTCTCTCTCTCTGATTCTCTATCATAGCCTCTCTCTCTGATTCTCTATCATAGCCTCTCTCTCTCTCTCTGATTCTCTATCATAGCCTCTCTCTCTCTCTCTGATTCTCTATCATAGCCTCTCTCTCTCTGATTCTCTATCATAGCCTCTCTCTCTCTCTGATTCTCTATCATAGCCTCTCTCTCTCTGATTCTCTATCATAGCCTCTCTCTCTCTCTCTGATTCTCTATCATAGCCTCTCTCTCTCTCTCTGATTCTCTATCATAGCCTCTCTCTCTCTCTGATTCTCTATCATAGCCCTCTCTCTCTCTCTGATTCTCTATCATAGCCTCTCTCTCTCTCTGATTCTCTATCATAGCCTCTCTCTCTCTCTCTGATTCTCTATCATAGCCTCTCTCTCTCTCTCTGATTCTCTATCATAGCCTCTCTCTCTCTGATTCTCTATCATAGCCTCTCTCTCTCTGATTCTCTATCATAGCCTCTCTCTCTCTCTGATTCTCTATCATAGCCTCTCTCTCTCTCTCTGATTCTCTATCATAGCCTCTCTCTCTCTCTGATTCTCTATCATAGCCTCTCTCTCTCTGATTCTCTATCATAGCCTCTCTCTCTCTCTGATTCTCTATCATAGCCTCTCTCTCTCTCTCTGATTCTCTATCATAGCCTCTCTCTCTCTGATTCTCTATCATAGCCTCTCTCTCTCTCTCTGATTCTCTATCATAGCCTCTCTCTCTCTCTGATTCTCTATCATAGCCTCTCTCTCTGATTCTCTATCATAGCCTCTCTCTCTGATTCTCTATCATAGCCTCTCTCTCTCTCTGATTCTCTATCATAGCCTCTCTCTCTCTCTCTCTGATTCTCTATCATAGCCTCTCTCTCTCTCTCTGATTCTCTATCATAGCCTCTCTCTCTCTCTCTGATTCTCTATCATAGCCTCTCTCTCTCTGATTCTCTATCATAGCCTCTCTCTCTCTGATTCTCTATCATAGCCTCTCTCTCTCTGATTCTCTATCATAGCCTCTCTCTCTCTCTCTGATTCTCTATCATAGCCTCTCTCTCTCTGATTCTCTATCATAGCCTCTCTCTCTCTGATTCTCTATCATAGCCTCTCTCTCTGATTCTCTATCATAGCCTCTCTCTCTGATTCTCTATCATAGCCTCTCTCTCTCTGATTCTCTATCATAGCCTCTCTCTCTCTCTGATTCTCTATCATAGCCTCTCTCTCTCTCTCTGATTCTCTATCATAGCCTCTCTCTCTCTCTGATTCTCTATCATAGCCTCTCTCTCTCTCTCTGATTCTCTATCATAGCCTCTCTCTCTCTGATTCTCTATCATAGCCTCTCTCTCTCTGATTCTCTATCATAGATTCTCTATCATAGCCTCTCTCTCTGATTCTCTATCATAGCCTCTCTCTCTCTCTGATTCTCTATCATAGCCTCTCTCTCTCTCTCTGATTCTCTATCATAGCCTCTCTCTCTCTCTCTGATTCTCTATCATAGCCTCTCTCTCTGATTCTCTATCATAGCCTCTCTCTCTCTCTCTGATTCTCTATCATAGCCTCTCTCTCTCTCTGATTCTCTATCATAGCCTCTCTCTCTCTCTCTGATTCTCTATCATAGCCTCTCTCTCTCTCTCTGATTCTCTATCATAGCCTCTCTCTCTCTCTCTGATTCTCTATCATAGCCTCTCTCTCTGATTCTCTATCATAGCCTCTCTCTCTCTCTCTGATTCTCTATCATAGCCTCTCTCTCTCTCTGATTCTCTATCATAGCCTCTCTCTCTCTGATTCTCTATCATAGCCTCTCTCTCTGATTCTCTATCATAGCCTCTCTCTCTCTCTCTGATTCTCTATCATAGCCTCTCTCTCTCTCTGATTCTCTATCATAGCCTCTCTCTCTCTGATTCTCTATCATAGCCTCTCTCTCTCTGATTCTCTATCATAGCCTCTCTCTCTGATTCTCTATCATAGCCTCTCTCTCTCTCTGATTCTCTATCATAGCCTCTCTCTCTCTCTGATTCTCTATCATAGCCTCTCTCTCTGATTCTCTATCATAGCCTCTCTCTCTCTCTCTGATTCTCTATCATAGCCTCTCTCTCTCTCTCTGATTCTCTATCATAGCCTCTCTCTCTCTCTGATTCTCTATCATAGCCTCTCTCTCTCTCTGATTCTCTATCATAGCCTCTCTCTCTCTGATTCTCTATCATAGCCTCTCTCTGATTCTCTATCATAGCCTCTCTCTCTCTCTGATTCTCTATCATAGCCTCTCTCTCTCTCTGATTCTCTATCATAGCCTCTCTCTCTGATGCATTATTTGGTGTTTCACGTTGTACACTGAGGATATTTTGGAAGAATTCTGCAGATTCTCAATTTTGTTTTTTGTTTTGACCCATTTAGTGAATTCTTGGTTGGTGAGCGGACCCCAGACCCCACAACCAGAAAGGGCAATGTGTTCAATAACTGATGCAAGTATTGTTTGCAAGTATCTTCCTTTTGGTGACATAGTTGGCCCTTCTTGCGTTGACTCTCAGATATTTTACAGCTTTTTGGAAGTTACCTGTGGCCCTGATGTTTAGGCTGAGGGATGTATAGTTTTTTGTGTGCTCTAGGGCAACGGTGTCTAGATGGAATCTGTATTTGTGATCCTGGCAACTGGACCTTTTTTGGAACACCATTATTTTTGTCTTACTGAGATTTACTGTCAGGGCCCAGGTCTGACAGAATCTGTGCAGAATACAGTGGTTTGCGAAGGTATTCACCCCCCTTGGCATTTTTCCTATTTTGTTGCCTTACAATCTGGAATTAAATTGGATTTTGGGGGGTTGTAATCATTTGATTTACACAACATGCCTACCATGTTCAACATGCCTACCATGTTCAACATGCCTACCATGTTCAACATGCCTACCATGTTCAACATGCCTACCATGTTCAACATGCCTACCATGTTCAACATGCCTACCATGTTCAACATGCCTACCATGTTCAACATGCCTACCATGTTCATATTTAACAAACAAGAAATAAGACAATAAAATAGAAAACTTGAACATAACTATTCACCCCCCCAAAGTCACTGATTTGAAGAGCCACCTTTTGCAGCAATTACAGCTGCAAGTCTCTTGGGGTATGTCTCTGTAAGCTTGGCACATCTAGTCATGGGATTTTTGCCCATTCTTCAAGGCAAAACTGCTCCAGCTCCTCCAAGTTGGATGGGTTCTGCTTGTGTACAGCAATCTTTAAGTCATACCACAGATTCTCGATTAGATTGAGGTCTGGGCTTTGACTAGGCCATTCAAAGACATTTAAATGTTTCCCCTTAAACCACTTGAGTGTTGCTTTAGCAGTATGCTTAGGGTCATTGTCCTGCTGGAAGATGAACCTCCGTCCCAGTCTCAAATCTCTTGAAGAATTTCCCTGTAATGAACATGTACCTGTGGAACGGTTGTTAAGACACTAACAGCTTCCAGACGATAGGCAATTAAGGTCACAGTTATGAAAACGTAGGACACTAAAGAGGCCTTTCTACTGACTCTGAAAAACACCAGAAGAAATCTGTGTGAACATGCCTTAGGCATGATGCAAGGAGTCATGAGGACTGCAGATGTGGCAAGGGCAATAAATTGCAATGGTCGTATTGTGAGACGCCTAAGACAGCGCTATAGGGAGACAGAACGGACAGCTGATCATCCTAGCAGTGGCAGACCACGTGTAACAACACCTGCACAGGATCGGTACATCCGCACATCATGACTGCAGGACAGGTAGAGGATGGCAACAAAAACTGAGTTACATCAGGAACCACAATCCCTCCATCAGTGTTTAGACTGTCCAGAATAGGCTGAGAGAGGCTGGACTGAGGGCTTGTAGGCATGTTGTAAGGCAGGTCCTCACCAGACATCACCAGCAACAACATCGCCTTTGGGCACAAACCCACCGTCGCTGGACCAGACAGGACTGGCAAAAAGTGCTCTTCACTGACGAGTGGCAGTTTTATCTCACCAGGGGTGATGGTCAGATTCGTGTTTATCGTCGATAGAAATAGAGTTACACTGAGGCCTTTAGTCTGGAGCGAGATCGATTTGGAGGTGGAGGGTCTGTCATGGTCTGGGGCGTTGTCACAGCATCATCAGACTGAGCTTGTTGTCATTGCAGGCAATCTCAACACTGTGCGTTACAGTGAAGACATCCTCCTCCCTCATGTGGTACCCTTCCTGCAGGCTCATCCTGACATGACCCTCCCTTATGTGGTACCCTTCCTGCAGGTTCATCCTGACATGACCCTCCCTCATGTGGTACCCTTCCTGCAGGCTCATCCTGACATCCTCCTCCCTCATGTGGTACCCTTCCTGCAGGCTCATCCTGACATGACCCACCCTCATGTGGTACCCTTCCTGCAGGCTCATCCTGACATGACCCTCCCTCATGTGGTACCCTTCCTGCAGGTTCATCCTGACATGACCCTCCCTCATGTGGTACCCTTCCTGCAGGCTCATCCTGACATGACCCACCCTCATGTGGTACCCTTCCTGCAGGTTCATCCTGACATGACCCTCCAGCATGACAATGCCACCAGCCATAATACTCATTCTGTGCATGATTTCCTGTAAGACATGAATGTTACAAATACCTAGGTGTCTGGCTAAACTGTAAACTCTCCTTCCAGACTCACATTAAGCATCTCCAATCAAAATTAAATCTAGAATCGGCTTCCTATTTCGCAACAAAGCTTCCTTCACTCATGCTGCCAAACATACCCTCGTAAAACTGACCATCCTACCGAACCTTGACTTTGGAGATGTCATCTATAAAATAGCCTCCGACAATCTACTCAGCAAACTGGATAGTGAGGACGTTTTTTTAATTTTATGCTGAGTTTAAGAATAAGGACATGAGAAATAGACCCCTAAACTCCTGTTGAAAATAAGTGTCATGGTATGATTTTATGAGACGCCAGTGCTTAGATGTCCTTCATGCTTTAAAGAACCTTTAGGAAAATGCAATATCCATCTGTGCCGTAATGGTACCCGATTCCCTATATAGTGAACCGAGTCACCCGTCACGTGACACAAGTCAGTTTCCATCAATGTCTGAGGACGTCAGGAGATGATGTGGAATCCTGTCGCTATGGGAAACAGTGAGCCCCGTTACCTTCGAGTCGGTTTCCATCCATGTCTGAGGACGTCACGAGATGATGTGGAATCCTGTCGCTATGGGCAACAGTGAGCTCCGTTACCTTCGAGTCGGTTTCCATCCATGTCTGAGGACGTCACGAGATGATGTGGAATCCTGTCGCTATGGGCAACAGTGAGCTCCGTTACCTTCGAGTCGGTTTCCATCCATGTCTGAGGACGTCACGAGATGATGTGGAATCCTGTCGCTATGGGCAACAGTGAGCCCCGTTACCTTCGAGTCGGTTTCAGCTTTGCCAGGGCTTGGTGGACGAGGATGGTGAATAGGCATGAATCTCTGGTGCTCTATCCATAATCTATAGCGTTGCAGGTTGATATCCAGCGATATAAAGTTGTTTTTGAGATGTTTTTGTTTTAATCCTATCCTAAAATCTTAACACTTACCTTAACCATTCTGAATTAATGCCTAACTTTAAGATTTTAGAGTTAATGCCCAGTTTGGAAAACATGCATGAAAGTCAAATTCAGATATGAGACTGTGCGTTACGTTTGACCGGAGACCAGATGTGTCTGGATCAATACTAGTTCACTATAAAGGGAATAGAGGGCAATTTAGAGAGATGGAGATTCACAATAGCGCAGTCGGTATATAGATACAGGATTATACCTGGTAGGTAGAGAGATACAACACCTACATGGTAGATGGAGAGATACAACACCTACATGGTAGAGAGATACAGTATCCTGCTTGGTAGATGGAGAGATACAGTATCCTGCTTGGTAGAGAGATACAGTATCCTGCTTGGTAGATGGAGAGATACAACACCTACATGGTAGATGGAGAGATACAACACCTACATGGTAGATGGAGAGATACAACACCTACATGGTAGAGAGATACAGTATCCTGCTTGGTAGATGGAGAGATACAGTATCCTGCTTGGTAGAGAGATACAGTATCCTGCTTGGTAGATGGAGAGATACAACACCTACATGGTAGAGAGATACAGTATCCTGCTTGGTAGATGGAGAGATACAACACCTACATGGTAGAGAGATACAACACCTACATGGGAGAGAGATACAGTATCCTGCTTGGTAGATGGAGAGATACAACACCTACATGGTAGAGAGATACAGTATCCTGCTTGGTAGATGGAGAGATACAACACCTACATGGTGGAGAGATACAGTATCCTGCTTGATAGATGGAGAGATACAGTATCCTGCTTGGTAGATGGAGAGATACAGTATCCTGCTTGGTAGATGGAGAGATACAACACCTACATGGTAGATGGAGAGATACAACACCTACATGGTAGATGGAGAGATACAACACCTACATGGTAGAGAGATACAGTATCCTGCTTGGTAGATGGAGAGATACAGTATCCTGCTTGGTAGAGAGATACAGTATCCTGCTTGGTAGATGGAGAGATACAACACCTACATGGTAGAGAGATACAGTATCCTGCTTGGTAGATGGAGAGATACAACACCTACATGGTAGAGAGATACAACACCTACATGGGAGAGAGATACAGTATCCTGCTTGGTAGATGGAGAGATACAACACCTACATGGTAGAGAGATACAACACCTACATGGGAGAGAGATACAGTATCCTGCTTGGTAGATGGAGAGATACAACACCTACATGGTAGAGAGATACAGTATCCTGCTTGGTAGATGGAGAGATACAACACCTACATGGTGGAGAGATACAGTATCCTGCTTGATAGATGGAGAGATACAGTATCCTGCTTGGTAGATGGAGAGATACAGTATCCTGCTTGGTAGATGGAGAGATACAACACCTACATGGTAGAGAGATACAGTATCCTGCTTGGTAGATGGAGAGATACAACACCTACATGGGAGAGAGATACAGTATCCTGCTTGGTAGATGGAGAGATACAGTATCCTGCTTGGTAGATGGAGAGATACAGTATCCTGCTTGGTAGATGGAGAGATACAACACCTACATGGGAGAGAGATACAGTATCCTGCTTGGTAGGTAGAAAGATACCACACCTACATGGTAGAGAGATACAGTATCCTGCTTGGTAGGTAGAGAGATACAACACCTACACGGTAGAGAGATACAGTATCCTGCTTGGTAGGTAGAGAGATACAACACCTACATGGTAGAGAGATACAACACCTACATGGTAGATGGAGAGATACAACACCTACATGGTAGAGAGATACAGTATCCTGCTTGGTAGATGGAGAGATACAGTATCCTGCTTGGTAGAGAGATACAGTATCCTGCTTGGTAGATGGAGAGATACAACACCTACATGGTAGATGGAGAGATACAACACCTACATGGTAGATGGAGAGATACAACACCTACATGGTAGAGAGATACAGTATCCTGCTTGGTAGATGGAGAGATACAGTATCCTGCTTGGTAGAGAGATACAGTATCCTGCTTGGTAGATGGAGAGATACAACACCTACATGGTAGAGAGATACAGTATCCTGCTTGGTAGATGGAGAGATACAACACCTACATGGTAGAGAGATACAACACCTACATGGGAGAGAGATACAGTATCCTGCTTGGTAGATGGAGAGATACAACACCTACATGGTAGAGAGATACAGTATCCTGCTTGGTAGATGGAGAGATACAACACCTACATGGTGGAGAGATACAGTATCCTGCTTGATAGATGGAGAGATACAGTATCCTGCTTGGTAGATGGAGAGATACAGTATCCTGCTTGGTAGATGGAGAGATACAACACCTACATGGTAGATGGAGAGATACAACACCTACATGGTAGATGGAGAGATACAACACCTACATGGTAGAGAGATACAGTATCCTGCTTGGTAGATGGAGAGATACAGTATCCTGCTTGGTAGAGAGATACAGTATCCTGCTTGGTAGATGGAGAGATACAACACCTACATGGTAGAGAGATACAGTATCCTGCTTGGTAGATGGAGAGATACAACACCTACATGGTAGAGAGATACAACACCTACATGGGAGAGAGATACAGTATCCTGCTTGGTAGATGGAGAGATACAACACCTACATGGTAGAGAGATACAGTATCCTGCTTGGTAGATGGAGAGATACAACACCTACATGGTGGAGAGATACAGTATCCTGCTTGATAGATGGAGAGATACAGTATCCTGCTTGGTAGATGGAGAGATACAGTATCCTGCTTGGTAGATGGAGAGATACAACACCTACATGGTAGAGAGATACAGTATCCTGCTTGGTAGATGGAGAGATACAACACCTACATGGGAGAGAGATACAGTATCCTGCTTGGTAGATGGAGAGATACAGTATCCTGCTTGGTAGATGGAGAGATACAGTATCCTGCTTGGTAGATGGAGAGATACAACACCTACATGGGAGAGAGATACAGTATCCTGCTTGGTAGGTAGAAAGATACCACACCTACATGGTAGAGAGATACAGTATCCTGCTTGGTAGGTAGAGAGATACAACACCTACATGGTAGAGAGATACAGTATCCTGCTTGGTAGGTAGAGAGATACAACACCTACATGGTAGAGAGATACAGTATCTTGCTTGGTAGGTAGAGATACAGTAGTGGAGAAGGTGGAACGTTTTAAGTTCCTCGGCGTACACATCACAGACAAACTGAATTGGTCCACCCACACAGACAGCGTGGTGAAGAAGGCGCAGCAGCACCTCTTCAACCTCAGGAGGCTGAAGAAATTCGTCTTGTCACCAAAAAACACACACAATCATTTACAGATTCACAATCGAGAGCATCCTGTCGGGCTGTATCACCACCTGGTACGGCAACTGCTGTGCCCACAACCGCAAGGCTCTCCAGAGGGTAGTGAGGTCTGCACAACGCATCACCGGGGGCAAACTACCTGCCCTCCAGGACACCTACACCACCCGATGTCACAGGAAGGCCAAACAGATCATCAAGGACAACAACCACCCGAGCCACTGCCTGTTCACCCCGCTATCATCCAGAAGGCGAGGTCAGTACAGGTGCATCAAAGCTGGGACCGAGAGACTGAAAAACAGCTTCTATCTCAAGGCCATCAGACTGTTAAACAGCCACCACTAACATTGAGTGGCTGCTGTCAACATACTGAGAAAAATCTCTAGCCACTTTAATAATTCAAAATTAGATGTAATAAATGTATCACTAGTCACTTTAAACAATGCCAATTTATATCATGTTTACATACCCTACATTACTCATCTCGTCATACTCGTCGCCAAACCCACTGGCTCCATGTCATCTACAAGACCCTGCTAGGTAAAGTCCCCCCTTATCTCAGCTCGCTGGTCACCATAGCATCTCCCACTTGTAGCACACGCTCCAGCAGGTATATCTCTCTGGTCACCCCCAAAACCAATTCTTCCTTTGGCCGCCTCTCCTTCCGGTTCTCTGCTGCCAATGACTGGAACGAACTACAAAAATCTCTGAAACTGGAAACACTTATCTCCCTCACTAGTTTTAAGCACCAACTGTCAGAGCATCTTACAGATTACTGCACCTGTACATAGCCCACCTATAATTTAGCCCAAACAACTACCTCTTTCCCAACTGTATTTAATTTATTTATTTATTTTGCTCCTTTGCAACCCATTATTTTTATCTCTACTTTGCACATTCTTCCATTGCAAAACTACCATTCCAGTGTTTTACTTGGTATATTGTATTTACTTCGCCACCATGGCCTTTTTTGCCTTTACCTCCCTTCTCACCTCATTTGCTCACATTGTATATAGACTTGTTTATACTGTATTATTGACTGTATGTTTGTTTTACTCCATGTGTAACTCTGTGTCGTTGTATCTGTCGAACTGCTTTATCTTGGCCAGGTCGCAATTGTAAATGGGAACTTGTTCTCAACTTGCCTACCTGGTTAAATAAAGGTGAAATAAATAAAATAAAAAATCTCATACTGTATGTATATACTGTACTCTATAGCATCTACTGCCTCTTGTCTATGCTGCACGGCCATCGCTCATCCATATACTGACATGTTCATATTCTTATTCAGTCCTTTACACTCGTGTGTAAAAGGAAGTTGTGAAATTGTTAGATAACTTTTTAGATATTACTGCATTGTCGGAAGTAGAATCACAAGCATTTCGCTACACTCTCATTAACATCTGCTAACAATGTGCATGTGAGCAATACAATTTGATTTGATTTGATTTAAGAGCCAGAGAGATACATAATTCCATTTGACAAATAAAGAGATTAAATAGTCTACTTGTTAGGTAGAGAGATACAGTAGCCTACTTGTTAGGTAGAGAGATACAGGAGCCTACTTGTTAGGTAGAGAGATACAGCAGTCTACTTGTTAGGTAGAGAGACAGAGAGATACATCATCCTACTTGGTAGATAGAGAGATACATCATCCTACTTGGTATATATAGAGATACAGGATCCTACCTTGTAGTTTGAGAGATACATCATCCTACTTGGTAGATATAGAGATACATCATCCTACTTGGTAGATATAGAGATACAGTATCCTACTTTGTAGTTTGAGAGATAAATGATTCTACTTTGTAGTTTGAGAGATAAAGGATCCTACTTTGTAGTTTGAGAGATACAGGATCCTACTTTGTAGTTTGAGAGATACAGGATCCTACTCTCTCTCTCTCTCTCTCTCTCTCTCTCTCTCTCTCTCTCTCTCTCTCTCTCTCTCTCTCTCTCTCTCTCTCTCTCTCTCTCTCTCTCTCTCTCTCTCTCTCTCTCTCTCTCTCTCTCTCTCTCTCTCTCTCTCTCTCTCTCTCTCTCTCTCTCTCTCTCTCTCTCATTGCTAAAGAGTGTATTGTAATGCAAAGGAAGACATTCCCGCTAGTTGGGCCAGTAACAGAAAGGTCGCAAGATCGAATCCCCGAGCTGACAAGGTAAAAATCTGTCGTTCTGCACCTGAACAGGCAGTTAACCCACTGTTCCCCGGTAGGCCGTCATTGAAAATAAGAATCTGTGCTTAACTGACTCACCTGGTTAAATAAATGTACAATAAAAAAAAAGCTAAATGAACCAACCTACAAGTTTGTGAATCTAACAGAAATTAAACCCACAACCATGTTGCTACCAGCACTATTCAACCGACTGAGAAAGTCAACCACTCAAACTTAAATGCTCTTTACTGCTTTGAGGCAGATCAGCAGGCAGACTGAAACAACTGAACCAATCATAAATCCAGTAGTCTGGTGACATCACTGCACAGCAGACTTACGGGATCGATAGGTCAACTGCTATCGATCAGACAGTGACAATGTGTCTGTTGGTGTTATTGAATGTTCTCGTCAGACAGACCGCTCTTATCATGGGCGCATTTACGTCACAGAAACTGGCTTTGTATTTCTAACGCAGGCTGTCATTGGCTAAGCAAAAAAAGAGGTCAGGAGTGGGTACTCAGTAGTGGGCTACAGTTGGGAGTGGGGACTCAGTAGTGGACTACAGTTGGGAGTGGGGACTAAGTAGTGGGCTCCAGTTGGGAGTGGGTAGTCAGTAGTGGACTACAGTTGGGAGTGGGTAGTCAGTAGTGGACTACAGTTGGGAGTGGGGACTAAGTAGTGGGCTCCAGTTGGGAGTGGGTAGTCAGTAGTGGACTACAGTTGGGAGTGGGTAGTCAGTAGTGGACTACAGTTGGGAGTGGGGACTAAGTAGTGGGCTACTGTTGGGAGTGGGGACTCAGTAGTGGGCTACTGTTGGGAGTGGGGACTCAGTAGTGGGCTACTGTTGGGAGTGGGGACTCAGTAGTGGACTACAGTTGGGAGTGGGGACTCAGTAGTGGGCTACTGTCATCCTGTGTTGGGTCATGACTAAAGACTGAGTTATCACTGGAAACAATGTTTCTCAGGTGCCAGATGATCTATTCTTATTTACAATAAAAGTGACTACAAAATGACACAATATATGATGATTTCAGTGGACTCCTGTAGCTCAGTTGGTAGAGCATGGCGCTTGTAATGCCAGGGTAGTGGGTTTGATTCCCAGGACCACCCATATGTAGAATGTATGCACACATGACTGTAAGTCGCTTTGGATAAAAGCATCTGCTAAATGGCATATATTTATATTTATGTTATTTAAGTTATTTAAGTGTCTCAGAAATCATGGTAGCATCCACATTAATTAAGAGGTGTTTAGAAACATAATCTATTCTTATTTACAATAAAAGTAACTACAAAATGACACAGTATATGACAGAAGAACATTGTAGAGCCAGAACAGGTCCAAACTGTTGTGCCCTGCTTAAAGGGGCAATATGCAATTGGTACATCGATATGTTGGGTCTTGTAAATGAATGAAATACAGAACCAGCCAAACGTTTGGACACACCCACTCATTCCAGGGATTTTCTTTATTTAAAAAAATATATTTTCGACATTGTAGAATAATAGTGAAGACATCCATACTATGAAATAACACATATGGAATCATGTAGTAACCAAAAAAGTGTTAAACAAATCAAAATATATTGTTTATTTTATATTCTTCAAAGTAGATACTCTTTACCTTGATGACAGCTTTGACAAATCAAATTTGATTTGATTTTAATCTTGAATAATATTTAGGGAGAAATTTACAAATGCACAAATATCATACCCCGAAAAAAGAGGTCGGCATTTTTTGGAGGGTATGATATAAAATGCTGATCTCCCCTGTTATTGTAATGGTGAGAGGTTAGCATGTATTTGGGTTATGATATAACATGCTAACCTCCCCTGTTATTGTAATGGTGAGAGGTTAGCATGTCTTGGGGGTATGATATAAAATGCTAACCTCCCCTGTTATTGTAATGGTGAGAGGTTAGCATGTATTTGGGTTATGATATAACATGCTAACCTCCCCTGTTATTGTAATGGTGAGAGGTTAGCATGTCTTGGGGGTATGATATAAAATGCTAACCTCCCCTGTTATTGTAATGGTGAGAGGTTAGCATGTCTTGGGGGTATGATATAAAATGCTAACCTCCCCTGTTATTGTAATGGTGAGAGGTTAGCATGTCTTGGGGATATGATATAAAATGCTAACCTCCCCTGTTATTGTAATGGTGAGAAGTTCGCATTTTATGAAGGGTATGATATTTATGCCTCTCACTCAATATTCACAATTAATTCAGGACTATCAGAAATCATGGTAGCATCCACATTAATTAAGAGGTGTTTAGAAACATAATCTATTCTTATTTACAATAAAAGTAACTACAAAATGACACAGTATATGATGATTTCAGTGGACTTCTATTGGGCACAAAATACATCCAAAGCAAACACTAATACACATATATAAGTGAATTTGTCCCAATACTTTTGGTCCCTTAATTAAAAATGGGGGTAACTATGTATAAAAAAAGTTCTGTAATTTCAAAACGGTTCACCCGATATGAATGAAAATACTCGTAGTCATTGTATCATCTCAAACCCAAAGTGCTGGAGTACAGAGCAAAACCTAGATGAAGAATATGTCCCAATACTTCCTGTATTTATGTCTGAGCGTGCTCATGCTAAACCTTGTGTTCTATGTATGCTGTGTCTGCGTGAGTGTTGAAGTTGTAGAGTTGAATTCACTGTCATCATGGGAGAGCTTCACAGGTGTGTTTACCTGTCTGGTGTGTGATGTTGTCTGGTGTGTTTAGTTGTCTGGTGTGTTTAGTTGTCTAATGTTGCTATAGCGCCATTATCTAACCCAACACCCTGATGTTGCTATAGCGCCATTATCTAACCCAACACCCTGATGTTGCTATAGCGCCATTATCTAACCCAACACCCTGATGTTGCTATATCACCATTCTCTAACCCAACACCCTGATGTTGCTATATCACCATTCTCTAACCCAACACCCTGATGTTGCTATAGCACCATTCTCTAACCCAACACCCTGATGTTGCTATATCACCATTCTCTAACCCAACACCCTGATGTTGCTATAGCACCATTCTCTAACCCAACACCCTGATGTTGCTATAGCACCATTCTCTAACCCAACACCCTGATGTTGCTATATCACCATTCTCTAACCCAACACCCTGATGTTGCTATATCACCATTCTCTAACCCAACACCCTGATGTTGCTATAGCACCATTCTCTAACCCAACACCCTGATGTTGCTATAGCACCATTCTCTAACCCAACACCCTGATGTTGCTATATCACCATTCTCTAACCCAACACCCTGATGTTGCTATAGCACCATTCTCTAACCCAACACCCTGATGTTGCTATAGCACCATTCTCTAACCCAACACCCTGATGTTGCTATAGCACCATTCTCTAACCCAACACCCTGATGTTGCTATAGCACCATTCTCTAACCCAACACCCTGATGTTGCTCTAGCACCATTCTCTAACCCAACACCCTGATGTTGCTATAGCACCATTCTCTAACCCAACACCCTGATGTTGCTATAGCACCATTCTCTAACCCAACACCCTGATGTTCATCAGACGGTGATATTTGGTGCTATAGTTAACTCTGATGTTCATCAGACGGTGATATTTGGTGCTATAGTTAACTCTAATGGTCATCAGACGATGATATTTGGTGCTATAGTTAACTCTAATGGTCATCACACGATGATATTTGGTGCTATAGTTAACTCTAATGGTCATCAGACGATGATATTTGGTGCTATAGTTAACTCTGATGTTCATCAGACGATGATATTTGGTGCTATAGTTAACTCTAATGGTCATCAGGAATACTGTCGATGATATTTGGTGTCTATAGTTAACTCTGATGTTCATCAGACGGTGATATTTGGTGCTATAGTTAACTCTAATGGTCATCAGACGATGATATTTGGTGCTATAGTTAACTCTAATGGTCATCAGACGGTGATATTTGGTGCTATAGTTAACTCTGATGTTCATCAGACGGTGATATTTGGTGCTTTTGAATCTAGTTCTATTGTAATGAGTTGTTGGCATGAATATTTGTGTTACCGTGTGTGTGTGTGTGTGTGTGTTTGTGTGTATGTGTGTGTGTGTGTTACCGTGTATGTGTATGTTTGTGTTACCATGTGTGTGTGTGTGTGTGTGTGTGTGTGTGTGTGTGTGTGTGTGTTACCAAGTGTGTGTGTGTGTGTGTGTGTGTGTGTGTGTGTGTGTGTGTGTGTGTGTGTGTGTGTGTGTGTGTGTGTGTGTGTGTGTGTGTGGGTGTGTGTTACCAGTCAGTGTGAATGTGTACCAATGTGTGTGTGTGTGTGTCATATAGAATACTGTCATATAGAATACTGTGTGTGTGTGTGTGTGTGTGTGTGTGTGTGTGTGTGTGTGTGTGTGTGTGTGTGTGTGTGTGTGTGTGTGTGTGTGTGTGTGTGTGTGTGTGTGTGTGTTGGTGTTAGTGTAGAACAGTAGCTACCCAAAGGGTTTCTGTATGCTTCAGGCTGATTTCCATGTTTCTGGTCACTGATACTGCATGACAAACAGGTGTGTGTGCGTAATCATGTGGTTGTGTGTGTCCCTCCTGCTGTGTAAGTCTCTGACCTGTTCTGACACACCTGTGTCTTACAGCTGTACTGTGGCTACTGAGGGTAACACACACATGCTAACACACACAAACACATACACACACACATGGTAACACACACACACACACACACACACATATGGAATTACTGTCCAGTCATATAGAATACTGACCAGTCATATAGAATACTGTCCAGTCATATAGAATACTGTCCAGTCATATAGAATACTGTCCAGTCATATGGAATACTGTCCAGTCATATAGAATACTGTCCAGTCATATAGAATACTGTCCAGTCATATAGAATACTGTCCAGTCATATAGAGTACTGTCCAGTCATATAGAATACTGTCCAGTCATATAGACTACTGTCCAGTCATATGGAATACTGTCATATAGAATACTGTCCAGTCATATGGAATACTGTCATATAGAATACTGTCCAGTCATATGGAATACTGTCCAGTCATATAGAATACTGTCCAGTCATATGGTCCAGTCATATGAATACTGTCCAGTCATATGGAATACTGTCCAGTCATATAGAATACTGTCCAGTCATATGGAATACTGTCCAGTCATATAGAATACTGTCCAGTCATATGGAATACTGTCCAGTCATATAGAATACTGTCCAGTCATATGGAATACTGTCCAGTCATATAGAATACTGTCCAGTCAATACTGTCCAGTCATATAGAATACTGTCCAGTCATATAGAATACTGTCCAGTCATATAGAATACTGTCCAGTCATATAGAGTCATACTGTCCAGTCATATAGAATACTGTCCAGTCATATAGAATACTGTCCAGTCATATAGAATACTGTCCAGTCATATAGAATACTGTCCAGTCATATAGAATACTGTCCAGTCATATAGAATACTGTCCAGTCATATAGAATACTGTCCAGTCATATGGAATACTGTCCAGTCCAGTCATATGGAATACTGTCCAGTCATAGAATACTGTCCAGTCATATGGAATACTGTCAGTCATAGAATACTGTCCAGTCATATGGAATACTCCAGTCATAATACTAGAATACTGTCCAGTCATATGGAATACTGTCCAGTCATATAGAATACTGTCCAGTCATATGGAATACTGTCCAGTCATATAGAATACTGTCCAGTCATATGGAATACTGTCCAGTCATATGGAATACTGTCCAGTCATATAGAATACTGTCCAGTCATATAGAATACTGTCCAGTCATATAGAATACTGTCCAGTCATATGGAATACTGTCCAGTCATATAGAATACAGTCATATAGAATACTGTCCAGTCATATGGAATACTGTCCAGTCATATAGAATACTGTCCAGTCAATACTGTCCAGTCATATAGAATACTGTCCAGTCATATAGAATACTGTCCAGTCAATACTGTCCAGTCATATAGAATACTGTCCAGTCATATAGAATACTGTCCAGTCATATAGAATACTGTCCAGTCATATGGAATACTGTCCAGTCATATAGAATACTGTCCAGTCATATAGAATACTGTCCAGTCATATAGAATACTGTCCAGTCATATAGAATACTGTCCAGTCATATAGAATACTGTCCAGTCATATAGAATACTGTCCAGTCATATAGAATACTGTCCAGTCATATAGAATACTGTCCAGTCATATGGAATACTGTCCAGTCATATAGAATACTGTCCAGTCATATAGAATACTGTCCAGTCATATAGAATACTGTCCAGTCATATGGAATACTGTCCAGTCATATAGAATACTGTCCAGTCATATAGAATACTGTCCAGTCATATAGACTACTGTCCAGTCATATAGACTACTGTCCAGTCATATGCTCTACTGTCCAGTCATATGGAATACTGTCCAGTCATATGGAATACTGTCCAGTCATATAGAATACTGTCCAGTCATATAGAATACTGTCCAGTCATATAGAATACTGTCCAGTCATATAGAATACTGTCCAGTCATATAGAATACTGTCCAGTCATATAGAATACTGTCCAGTCATATAGAATACTGTCCAGTCATATAGAATACTGTCCAGTCATATAGAATACTGTCCAGTCATATGGAATACTGTCATATAGAATACTGTCCAGTCATATGGAATACTGTCCAGTCATATAGAATACTGTCCAGTCATATAGAATACTGTCCAGTCATATAGAATACTGTCCAGTCATATGGAATACTGTCCAGTCATAGAATACTGTCCAGTCATATGGAATACTGTCCAGTCATATAGAATACTGTCCAGTCATATGGAATACTGTCCAGTCATATAGAATACTGT
Source organism: Oncorhynchus gorbuscha (assembly GCF_021184085.1). Taxonomy (NCBI): domain Eukaryota; kingdom Metazoa; phylum Chordata; class Actinopteri; order Salmoniformes; family Salmonidae; genus Oncorhynchus; species Oncorhynchus gorbuscha. Next base: position 60,743,540 of record NC_060196.1, on the reverse strand, counting down.
CCAGTCATATGGAATACTGTCCAGTCATATAGAATACTGTCCAGTCATATGGAATACTGTCCAGTCATATAGAATACTGTCCAGTCATATGAATACTGTCCAGTCATATGGAATACTGTCCAGTCATATAGAATACTGTCCAGTCATATAGAATACTGTCCAGTCATATAGAATACTGTCCAGTCATATAGAATACTGTCCAGTCATATAGAATACTGTCCAGTCATATGGAATACTGTCCAGTCATATAGAATACTGTCCAGTCAATACTGTCCAGTCATATAGAATACTGTCCAGTCATATAGAATACTGTCCAGTCATATAGAATACTGTCCAGTCATATAGAATACTGTCCAGTCATATAGAATACTGTCCAGTCATATAGAATACTGTCCAGTCATATAGAATACTGTCCAGTCATATGGAATACTGTCCAGTCATATGGAATACTGTCCAGTCATATAGAATACTGTCCAGTCATATGGAATACTGTCCAGTCATATGGAATACTGTCATATAGAATACTGTCCAGTCATATGGAATACTGTCCAGTCATATAGAATACTGTCCAGTCATATGGAATACTGTCCAGTCATATGGAATACTGTCCAGTCATATAGAATACTGTCCAGTCATATGGAATACTGTCCAGTCATATAGAATACTGTCCAGTCATATAGAATACTGTCCAGTCATATAGAATACTGTCCAGTCATATAGAATACTGTCCAGTCATATAGAATACTGTCCAGTCATATAGAATACTGTCCAGTCATATAGAATACTGTCCAGTCATATAGAATACTGTCCAGTCATATAGAATACTGTCCAGTCATATAGAATACTGTCCAGTCATATGGAATACTGTCATATAGAATACTGTCCAGTCATATGGAATACTGTCATATAGAATACTGTCCAGTCATATATGAATACTGTCCAGTCATATGAATACTGTCCAGTCATATGGAATACTGTCCAGTATAGAATACTGTCCAGTCATATGGAATACTGTCCAGTCATATAGAATACTGTCCAGTCATATGGAATACTGTCCAGTCATATAGAATACTGTCCAGTCATATAGAATACTGTCCAGTCATATACTGTCCAGTCATATAGAATACTGTCCAGTCATATAGAATACTGTCCAGTCATATAGAGTCATACTGTCCAGTCATATAGAATACTGTCCAGTCATATAGAATACTGTCCAGTCATATAGAATACTGTCCAGTCATATAGAATACTGTCCAGTCAATACTGTCCAGTCATATAGAATACTGTCCAGTCATATAGAATACTGTCCAGTCAATACTGTCCAGTCATATAGAATACTGTCCAGTCATATAGAATACTGTCCAGTCATATAGAATACTGTCCAGTCATATAGAATACTGTCCAGTCATATAGAATACTGTCCAGTCATATAGAATACTGTCCAGTCATATAGAATACTGTCCAGTCATATAGAATACTGTCCAGTCATATAGAATACTGTCATATAGAATACAGTCATATAGAATACTGTCCAGTCATATAGAATACTGTCCAGTCATATGGAATACTGTCCAGTCATATAGAATACTGTCCAGTCATATGGAATACTGTCCAGTCATATGGAATACTGTCCAGTCATATAGAATACTGTCCAGTCATATAGAATACTGTCCAGTCATATAGAATACTGTCCAGTCATATAGTCCAGTCATATAGAATACTGTCCAGTCATACTGTCCAGTCATATAGGAATACTGTCCAGTCATATAGAATCATAGTCATATAGAATACTGTCCAGTCTGTCCAGTCAATACTGTCCAGATATACTGTCCAGTCATATAGAATACTGTCCAGTCATATGGAATACTGTCCAGTCATATGGAATACTGTCCAGTCATATAGAATACTGTCCAGTCATATAGAATACTGTCCAGTCATATGGAATACTGTCCAGTCATATAGAATACTGTCCAGTCATATAGAATACTGTCCAGTCATATAGAATACTGTCCAGTCATATAGAATACTGTCCAGTCATATAGAATACTGTCCAGTCATATAGACTACTGTCCAGTCATATGGAATACTGTCCAGTCATATGGAATACTGTCATATAGAATACTGTCCAGTCATATGGAATACTGTCATATAGAATACTGTCCAGTCATATGGAATACTGTCCAGTCATATAGAATACTGTCCAGTCATATGGAATACTGTCATATAGAATACTGTCCAGTCATATGGAATACTGTCCAGTCATATAGAATACTGTCCAGTCATATGGAATACTGTCCAGTCATATGGAATACTGTCCAGTCATATAGAATACTGTCCAGTCATATGGAACACTGTCCAGTCATATAGAATACTGTCCAGTCATATGGAATACTGTCCAGTCATATAGAATACTGTCCAGTCAAATGGAATACTGTCCAGTCATATAGAATACTGTCCAGTCATATAGAATACTGTCCAGTCATATAGAATACTGTCCAGTCATATAGAATACTGTCCAGTCAATACTAGTCAATACTGTCCAGTCATATAGAATACTGTCCAGTCATATAGAATACTGTCATATAGAATACTGTCCAGTCATATGGAATACTGTCCAGTCATATAATACTGAGTCATACTGTCCAGTCATATAGAATACTGTCCAGTCATATAGAATACTGTCCAGTCATATAGAATACTGTCCAGTCATATAGAATACTGTCCAGTCATAGAATACTGTCCAGTCATATGGAATACTGTCAGTCATAGAATACTGTCCAGTCATATGGAATACTGTCATATAGAATACTGTCCAGTCATATAGAATACTGTCCAGTCATATAGAATACTGTCCAGTCATATGGAATACTGTCCAGTCATATGGAATACTGTCCAGTCATATAGAATACTGTCCAGTCATATAGAATACTGTCCAGTCATATAGAATACTGTCCAGTCATATAGAATACTGTCCAGTCATATAGAATACTGTCCAGTCATATGGAATACTGTCCAGTCATATAGAATACTGTCCAGTCATATGGAATACTGTCCAGTCATATAGAATACTGTCCAGTCAATACTGTCCAGTCATATAGAATACTGTCCAGTCAATACTGTCCAGTCATATAGAATACTGTCCAGTCATATAGAATACTGTCCAGTCATATAGAATACTGTCCAGTCATATGGAATACTGTCCAGTCATATAGAATACTGTCCAGTCATATGGAATACTGTCCAGTCATATAGAATACTGTCCAGTCATATAGAATACTGTCCAGTCATATAGAATACTGTCCAGTCATATGGAATACTGTCCAGTCATATAGAATACTGTCCAGTCATATAGTCATATAGAATACTGTCCAGTCATATGGAATACTGTCCAGTCATATAGAATACTGTCCAGTCATATAGAATACTGTCCAGTCATATAGAATACTGTCCAGTCATATGGAATACTGTCCAGTCATATAGAATACTGTCCAGTCATATACTGTCCAGTCATATAGAATACTGTCCAGTCATATAATACTGTCCAGTCATATAGAATACTGTCCAGTCATATAGAATACTGTCCAGTCATATAGAATACTGTCCAGTCATATACTGGAATACTGTCCAGTCATATGGAATACTGTCCAGTCATATAGAATACTGTCCAGTCATATAGAATACTGTCCAGTCATATAGAATACTGTCCAGTCATATAGGAATACTGTCCAGTCATATAGAATACTGTCCAGTCATAGAATATGTCCAGTCAATACTGTCCAGTCATATAGAATACTGTCCAGTCATATAGAATACTGTCCAGTCATATAGAATACTGTCCAGTCATATAGAATACTGTCCAGTCATATAGAATACTGTCCAGTCATATAGAATACTGTCCAGTCATATGGAATACTGTCCAGTCATATAGAATACTGTCCAGTCATATAGAATACTGTCCAGTCATATGGAATACTGTCCAGTCATATAGAATACTGTCCAGTCATATAGAATACTGTCCAGTCATATAGAATACTGTCCAGTCATATGGAATACTGTCCAGTCATATAGAATACTGTCCAGTCATATAGAATACTGTCCAGTCATATGGAATACTGTCCAGTCATATAGAATACTGTACAGTCAGTCATAGCAGAGAATACTGTCCAGTCATAGAGATATGGAATACTGTCCAGTCATATAGAATACTGTCCAGTCATATGCTCTACTGTCCAGTCATATAGAATACTGTCCAGTCATATAGAATACTGTCCAGTCATATAGAATACTGTCCAGTCATATAGAATACTGTCCAGTCATATAGAATACTGTCCAGTCATATAGAATACTGTCCAGTCATATGGAATACTGTCCAGTCATATAGAATACTGTCCAGTCATATAGAATACTGTCCAGTCATATAGACTACTGTCCAGTCATATGCTCTACTGTCCAGTCATAGAGAATACTGTCCAGTCATATAGAATACTGTCCAGTCATATAGAATACTGACCAGTCATATAGAATACTGTCCAGTCATATAGAATACTGTCCAGTCATATAGAATACTGTCCAGTCATATGGAATACTGTCCAGTCATATAGAATACTGTCCAGTCATATAGAATACTGTCCAGTCATATAGACTACCGTCCAGTCAAATAGAATACTGTCCAATCATATAGAATACTGTCCAATCATATAGAATACTGTCCAATCATATAGAATACCGTCCAGTCAAATAGAATACTGACCAGTCATATAGAATACTGTCCAGTCAAATGGAATACTGTCCATTCTTCTGGTCAAGTGCCACAAAGAGGGACATAGGCTAATTTCACTTGGCCCAGAACAGGGCAGCACTGCTGGCCCTTAAATCTACACAGAGAGTCAACATCTATAACAACATGTCGATTTCTGACTGTGTCAACTACTGGTCTTATGTGAGAGGTATTGACATGCTGAATGCACAGAGCTGTCTGTTTAAACTACTAGCACACAGCTCAGATACCCAGGCATATCCCCAACAAGCCAACATGCCACCAACAAACACGGGGAAATTCACAGTACTACACAGAGCCATGACTACATTCCACAGCAAGTAACTCATGATAGCAGTAAAAATCAGTAAAAGAAACTAAGCAAAGATACAACCCCACCTTATGGAACAACGCAGACTGTGAAGAGACATGCTAGCACACGTACTCTACACACATGCATATTAAAATATTATTGTATTGTGTGTATTACACGTTCTGTATTGTATACATATACTGTATAGTGGTGTAATAATGTTATATGATTGGCTAACGGGGATCCCTAAAGAATACAAAACACACATACACACATACACAACTGGGGAGTCTTACCTCAGACAGATAGACACACACACACACACACACACACACACACACACACACACACACACACACACACACACACACACACACACACACACACACACACACACACACACACACACACACACACACACACACACACACACACACACACACACACACACACACACACACACACACACACACACACACACACACACACACCTGGAAAACCAAATCTCCAAAAGCCTAATACTGTTCAGTGTATAAAAGGTCATACAATATGTTTGTTTGTATTTCTGTGTTGTAGATGTAAATCATATTTGCTGGTCTGTTGTGTTGAGGAGCAATCAGGCACTAAGTGATAATAAGGCTGATCCATTACAGTTTTTTTTGCTAAACGACTGCACTGGGCACAGTCACTGAGCTAAACAGTTCACATCAAAACTCTAACTACAGTCTGCACTACCAACAGTCACCTGAGCTAAACAGACATCACCTGCAAAACTCTAACTACAGTCTAAACGACAGTGGGCACAACTGGAGTCACATGTGCAAAACTCTAACTCCAGTCTGCACTACCAACAGTCACCTGAGCTAAACAGATCACATCACCTGCAAAACTCTAACTACAGTCTGCACTACCAACAGTCACCTGAGCTAAACAGATCACATCACCTGCAAAACTCTAACTACAGTCTGCACTACCAACAGTCACCTGAGCTAAACAGATCACATCACCTGCAAAACTCTAACTACAGTCTGCACTACCAACAGTCACCTGAGCTAAACAGTTCACATCACCTGCAAAACTCTAACTACAGTCTGCACTACCAACAGTCACCTGAGCTAAACAGATCACATCACCTGCAAAACTCTAACTACAGTCTGCACTACCAACAGTCACCTGAGCTAAACAGATCACATCACCTGCAAAACTCTAACTACAGTCTGCACTACCAACAGTCACCTGAGCTAAACAGATCACATCACCTGCAAAACTCTAACTACAGTCTGCACTACTACCAACAGTCACCTGAGCTAAACAGATCACATCACCTGCAAAACTCTAACTCCAGTCTGCACTACCAACAGTCACCTGAGCTAAACAGATCACATCACCTGCAAAACTCTAACTACAGTCTGCACTACCAACAGTCACCTGAGCTAAACAGTTCACATCACCTGCAAAACTCTAACTCCAGTCTGCACTACCAACAGTCACCTGAGCTAAACAGATCACATCACCTGCAAAACTCTAACTACAGTCTCCACTACCAACAGTCACCTGAGCTAAACAGATCACATCACCTGCAAAACTCTAACTACAGTCTCCACTACCAACAGTCACCTGAGCTAAACAGTTCACATCACCTGCAAAACTCTAACTACAGTCTGCACTACCAACAGTCACCTGAGCTAAACAGTTCACATCACCTGCAAAACTCATTCCGAGCAACACAACTCTTAACACATGGCTCAAAACACGCTCAGTGCAGCCAAACACTATGCACAACCCTCACTACCAACAGACCTGAGCTAAACAGATCACATCACCTGATAACACACACTGTCACTCAGAACACACCGAGAGTAAAAACACTAGCATCAAACACCAATACAGAAAATACAAACTTTTCATCTTTACAGTTTGAACAATTTCAGTGACTTCATACAAAGTAATATTTTCTTCAAAGAAAAGAGTGACATTATTTCACATGATTTATTAACATTTTTAGAACATAACAATTCTTTAAGGTAAATTAAAATTAGCAGTTTGCTTCAATAGTCTGTAGTAATTTACGGAATTACAGTAATGAGAAAAAAAAGGTAGAAACTAAAAGTACATACTGTAATTCGAACAAATAATTGAGGTGCTAATCCTGCCTCTCTCTAGCATCAGGCCACAGGTTTTCTTCAACATCACATCTAATGTTTTCTCTTGCCATGCACCTGGGGAAGAACCTTCTGGAGTGCCTTATCCATCCCTGGCAGTCCTCTGGACTCGTGTCCTCACATCCGGCACGCATGGCTTCCAAAAGAGACATTTGGTCATGTGGGTGTTGAAAAACTCCTCTATTGGGTTGAGGAAGGGTGAATATGCAGGCAGGTACAAAACCATAAATCTGTGATGTGCTGCAAACCAATCTGTGACAGCTGCAGAGTGGTGAAAAGCAACGTTATCGCAAACTATGACAAAAACTTGGGGGTTTCTTACTGGCTCCCCCTGTTCTGCTGGCACTAGCTGAGCATAGAGCTGTTCTAGGAAAGCTATAAGCCTTTCTGTGTTGTATGGGCCAATGAGTGGTGTGTTGAGAAGCAAACCATCATTGGCCATTGCAGCACACATGGTGATATTTCCCCCCCTTTGGCCTGGAACCTCCACAGTGGCCTTTGACCTATAACATTCCTTCCTCTGCGCCGTGTTTTGGCAAGGTTAAATCCAGCTTCATCAATAAATACAAATGGTCTTTCCAGTGCTTCCAACTCCATTACTCTCTGAAAAACAGTAAGTGCACAGTTTTACTGTAGAAATGCTAGTGTTTTTTTATAACTGTAAATATTTTGTATAGCTGTGTACGTAACCTCAGACATCTTACCTGGACATATTGGTATCTTTGCTCTTTTACCCGGTCACTGTTTCTCTCGAACGGTACAGTGTGTAACTGTTTCATTGTAACTTGGTGTTTCTTTGGGACTCGAGCAATAGTTGTTGTGCTGACAGAATTAACATTTTCAAATATATCATTATCAGCCAGCACTCTATCTTGAATCTCCCGCAGTTTTATTGCATTGTTGACAACAACCATGTCAATGATAGCATTTTCCTGCGCATCTGAAAATATTTTTCCTCTTCCCCCTATTGGGGGCAGCCTTTGGGTCCTGTTGTAAAAATATATTTTACAGTCAAACTTACTGTAATATATATCTGTGTAAATATTATATAATTGCAATACAAAATAGATTCCTGTAATGTTTTCATTTACTGTAAGGATGTAACTCTCACCTGTTTGCATGATGGAAAATTTGCATTACAGATGCCACTGTGGATCTTTGCAGATTGGGTTGCACCCTCAACCCTGCCTCTCTCAATGAGAGACCATGGTTCACGACATGGTCTATAAGTGTAGCCCTTATTTCAGCAGAAATAACAGCTCTTTGTCTTCTTTGTCTTCCTCCATGCATCCACCCTCTCCCTGCCACCCTTCTCCCTCCACGAACCCATCTTCCTTGTTCCATTTCCAAAATGAGTCTTTCTGAGCTCTACCTATATATACTGTAATATGTGTGTGTGTTCACTAACAAGTCTAAAACAAGACACCTGATTAGCCTTTCAGCTGAAATTGCAATCAGCAGTGTTTGAAAGGCACAAGGCTGAAATCTATTCCGTTTTGAATGTGTGGTTCACAGTTTTGACAGCAGTGTGTTAGCATTTGAACAAAGTGCTGTAAATCCACAGTGTTGTGCAGGTTGTGGTTAAAGTCATTGGATAAGTGTGTAGCGTTTTGAAAACTGTGTTCAAGCAATGAAAAACGAACTAGAGTTTGGTCCACATGAACTGCTGCTGTGCAGACTGTAGTTAGAGTTTGGTCCACATGAACTGCTGCTGTACAGACTGTAGTTAGAGTTTGGTCCACATGAACTGCTGCTGTGCAGACTGTAGTTAGAGTTTTGCACATGTGACTCCAGTTGTGTCCACTGTCATTTAGCAATCGAAAAAAACTGTAAGAAAATGACAGTAAGCATATATTTTTTTCAATCCCATGGATTTATGAAGAATTGAATCATTTTACGGTCGAGAAGGACAAAGCAATTGGAATGGCAAATAAGTCTGACTGCGTTGCTGCTCGTCAAACACAATGCAATTTGAAGAAAAACACGTGAGTAAACTGAACAAACAGAATAAAAAACTGGAACAAAGATTAAATTATATGAAGAATGACAGTAAAATGTTTCAGAGAACCTTAAATTAAATTTTGGGCAATAAGTTAACAAAGGGGTAGTGTGCTAATATAGCACTGCCAGGAGTTTGTGTGGAAGATAAGTTTGCTGATGTTCCCATTTTTGTAATAGTCAGAAAAATGTGTCTCTTAACTTTTTTATATCATTTTTATTTCATTGCCGCGCTGCAAGCGTCCCCTGTACCATAAGAAGTTAAGAGAGGGGGGTGCTATATTAGCACATTACCCCTCTGTTTAAGAGAGGGGGGTGTTAACGAGGGGTGGAAACTCAGGAAACTTAACAACGAGGACTCTGAGTCAGCTAATATAAATCTCTATGAGTCTGGAACAGTAATGGGACAGGGCAACCCCCAAACAGTCTCAGCTGGACTTTCACCTAATCAAAGAATGAGCCAAGTAGGAGAAGCTCTCCCTTGAGAAAGATACCCCCACCCCGAGCGGGTCAGACAGACCTCTTCATTATATAACCCCACAGACGAGCCACACCCAGCGGAAAGTCAACCTCCCAGCACAGAGTACTACTCCCTCATTGAAATGAAGGATACATTTACCCAGCTGGAGGTAAGGAAGGTGGAGCTGGAACAGTAGGTGATCACACTCTAGTCAGCACTAGACCTCTACATTATATAACCCCACAAACGAGCCATCCCCAGCGGAATTTCAACCCAGACAACAGTCCAGTACAACAACACCCTGTTAACCAGACCCAGACAACAGTCCAGTACAACAACACCCTGTTAACCAGACCCGGACAACAGTCCAGTACAACAACACCCTGTTAACCAGACCCAGACAACAGTCCAGCACAACAACACCCTGTTAACCAGACCCAGACAACAGTCCAGTACAACAACACCCTGTTAACCAGACCCAGACAACAGTCCAGTACAACAACACCCTGTTAACCAGACCCAGACAACAGTCCAGTACAACAACACCCTGTTAACCAGACCCAGGAGAGGAGAGGGTCAGACTGCTGGAGGGGAGGGTGAGGGGGATGGGGGAGAGGGTGAGGGGGATGGGGGAGAGGGTGAGGGGATGGAGGAGAGGGTGAGGGGATGGAGGAGAGGGTGAGGGGGATGGGGGAGAGGATGAGGGGGATGGGGGAGAGGGTGAGGGGGATGGAGGAGAGGGTGAGGGGATGGAGGAGAGGGTCAGACTGCTGGAGGGGAGGGTGAGGGGGATGGGGGAGAGGGTGAGGGGGATGGGGGAGGGTGAGGGGGATGGAGGAGAGGGTGAGGGGAATGGAGGGGAGGGTGAGGGGGATGGAGGGGAGGGTGAGGGGATGGAGGAGAGGGTGAGGGGAATGGAGGGGAGGGTGAGGGGATGGAGGAGAGGGTGAGGGGATGGAGGAGAGGGTGAGGGGATGGAGGAGAGGGTGAGGGGAATGGAGGGGAGGGTGAGGGGGATGGAGGAGAGGGTGAGGGGATGGAGGAGAGGGTGAGGGGAATGGAGGGGAGGGTGAGGGGGATGGAGGAGAGGGTGAGGGGATGGAGGAGAGGGTGAGGGGATGGAGGAGAGGGTGAGGGGATGGGGGAGAGGGTGAGGGGGATGGAGGAGAGGGTGAGGGGGATGGAGGAGAGGGTCAGACTGCTGGAGGGGAGGGTGAGGGGGATGGGGGAGAGGGTGAGGGGATGGGGGAGAGGGTGAGGGGGATGGAGGAGAGGGTGAGGGGATGGAGGAGAGGGTGAGGGGAATGGAGGGGAGGGTGAGGGGGATGGAGGAGAGGGTGAGGGGAATGGAGGGGAGGGTGAGGGGTATGGAGGAGAGGGTCAGACTGCTGGAGGGGAGGGTGAGGGGGATGGGGGATAGGGTGAGGGGGATGGGGGATAGGGTGAGGGGGATGGGGGAGAGGGTGAGGGGAATGGAGGAGAGGGTGAGGGGATGGAGGAGAGGGTGAGGGAAATGGAGGGGAGGGTGAGGGGGATGGAGGAGAGGGTGAGGGGATAGAGGAGAGGGTGAGGGGGGATGGGGAGAGGGTGAGGGGGATGGAGGAGAGGGTGAGGGGATGGAGGAGAGGGTGAGGGGGATGGGGGAGAGGGTGAGGGGGATGGGGAGAGGGTGAGGGGAATGGAGGGGAGGGTGAGGGGGATGGAGGAGAGGGTGAGGGGATAGAGGAGAGGGTGAGGGGGATGGGGAGAGGGTGAGGGGGATGGAGGAGAGGGTGAGGGGATGGAGGAGAGGGTGAGGGGGATGGGGGAGAGGGTGAGGGGGATGGGGAGAGGGTGAGGGGGATGGAGGAGAGGGTCAGACTGCTGGAGGGGAGGGTGAGGGGGATGGAGGAGAGGGTGAGGGGGATGGCGTGTGACAGAGAACAACCCACTAGAGATGTGGCCAACCCCGCAGAGAAGCCAGCAGAAGAGCCCACCTGAGCACCCAACAAAAGTCTCGACACCACAGCAGAACAGTCCACACCAGACCCTGACCATAGAGTCGACATCACAGCAGAACAGACAAATGAAGAACCCCAAGCCCAGGGGCTCTCAACCCCTCTGAGCACCCCCCCTGTCAGCCACCCTGATAGCCCTTCTGACAACCCCCCCCCCCCACACACACACACACACACCCACTGAGGACATACACAAGACACAGATTGTCCTCCTTATGGACTCAAATGGGAAATATATACAAGAAAAAAAACTTTTTTTCCCAAACACAGTGTGTCTAAACTCTGGTGTCCAAACACCCAGCGCGCCCTAGACCTTCTGTCTGAGGACCAACTAGGTTCACCCAGCGCGCCCTAGACCTTCTGTCTGAGGACCAACTAGGTTCACCCAGCGCGCCCTAGACCTTCTGTCTGAGGACCAACTAGGTTCACCCCCTAGACCTTCTGTCTGAGGACCAACTAGGTTCACCCAGACCTTCTGTCTGAGGACCAACTAGGTTCACCCAGCGCGCCCTAGACCTTCTGTCTGAGGACCAACTAGGTTCACCCAGCGCGACCTTCTGTCTGAGACCTTCACCCAGCGCGCCCTAGACCTCTGTCTGAGGACCAACTAGGTTCACCCAGCGCGCCCTAGACCTTCTGTCTGAGGACCAACTAGGTTCACCCAGCGCGCCCTAGACCTTCTGTCTGAGGACCAACTAGACCAGCGCGCCCTAGACCTTCTGTCTGAGGACCAACAGGTTCACCCAGCCCCCTAGACCTTCTGTCTGAGGACCAACTAGGTTCACCCAGCGCGCCCTAGACCTTCTGTCTGAGGACCAACAAGGTTCACCCAGCGCGCCCTAGACCTTCTGTCTGAGGACCAACTAGGTTCACCCAGCGCGCCCTAGACCTTCTGTCTGAGGACCAACTAGGTTCACCCAGCGCGCCCTAGACCTTCTGTCTGAGGACCAACTAGGTTCACCCAGCGCGCCCTAGACCTTCTGTCTGAGGACCAACTAGGTTCACCCAGCGCGCCCTAGACCTTCTGTCTGAGGACCAACTAGGTTCACCCAGCGCCCAACTAGGTTCACCCAGCGCCCCTAGACCTTCTGTCTGAGGACCAACTAGGTTCACCCAGCGCGCCCTAGACCTTCTGTCTGAGGACCAACTAGGTTCACCCAGCGCGCCCTAGACCTTCTGTCTGAGGACCAACTAGGTTCACCCAGCGCTTCTTCTGTCTGAGGACCAACTTTCACCCAGCGCCCCTAGACCTTCTGTCTGAGGACCAACTAGGTTCACCCAGCGCGCCCTAGACCTTCTGTCTGAGGACCAACTTTCACCCAGCGCGCCCTAGACCTTCTGTCTGAGGACCAACTAGGTTCACCCAGCGCGCCCTAGACCTTCTGTCTGAGGACCAACTAGGTTCACCCAGCGCGCCCTAGACCTTCTGTCTGAGGACCAACTAGGTTCACCCAGCGCGCCCTAGACCTTCTGTCTGAGGACCAACAAGGTTCACCCAGCGCGCCCAGACCTTCTGTCTGAGGACCAACCACCCAGAGGACCCCTAGACCTTCTGTCTGAGGACCAACTAGACAGCGCGCCCTAGACACCCAGGACCTGCCAGGTTCACCCAGACCTTCTGTCTGAGGACCAACTAGGTTCACCCACCCAATAATACACAGAAGTGCAAACGACCTGAGAGCACAGCACTGAAGGGAGTGATTGAAAAGGCTTCTTCTACTTTCCCCAAGGCACAAGTGGTTATCTCCACCCTGCTACCACGGAAAGACTTCCACCCCGCCACAATACAGCGGGTAAACGCAAGTATTTCCCGTGACTGTGCCTCAAAACCAAACGTTTTCCTGGCCCAACACTCCACCCTGGACTTGAACAGTCTCTATGACCAGGCCCACCTCTACAAGGCACCTTGGCCCGGACTCTAAAGGACATCGCTCTCAAACGTATACCCAACACTTCACACAGGAGCAACCGATCAATAGACACCCCACCCAGACCAGCGAGACACCATCCCAGACCTGCGGGACCCCCCCCCCCCCCTGGACCTACACATAGAGGACCCACGACTTACCTCCAGACCACAGCACCACCAGCCACATCCACATGCACACCCCCACCCCAAACAATCAACACTCCCCCCACGTCAACCATGCCCACACCCCCACCCCAAACAATCAACACACCCCCCGTCAACCATGCCCACACCCCCACCCCAAACAATCAACACTCCCCCCACGTCAACCATGCCCACACCCCCACCCCAAACAATCAACACTCCCCCCACGTCAACCATGCCCACACCCCCACCCCAAACAATCAACACTCCCCCACGTCAACCATGCCCACATCCCCACCCCAAACAATCAACACTCCCCCCACGTCAACCATGCCCACACCCCCACCCCAAACAATCAACACTCCCCCCCACGTCAACCATGCCCACACCCCCACCCCAAACAATCAACACTCCCCCCCCCCACGTCAACCATGCCCACACCCCCACCCCAAACAATCAACACTCCCCCCACATCAACCATGCCCACACCCCCACCCCAAACAATCAACACTCCCCCCCCCACGTCAACCATGCCCACACCCCCACCCCAAACAATCAACACTCCCCCCCCCACATCAACCATGCCCACACCCCCACCCCAAACAATCAACACTCCCCCACGTCAACCATGCCCACACCCCCACCCCAAACAATCAACACTCCCCCCACATCAACCATGCCCACACCCCCACCCCAAACAATCAACACTCCCCCCACGTCAACCATGCCCACACCCCCACCCCCCCACGTCAACCAATGCCCACACCCCACCCCCCCACGTCAACCATGCCCACACCCCCACCCCCCCACGTCAACCAATGCCCACACCCCCACCCCCCCACGTCAACAATGCCCACACCCCCCCCCACGTCAACAATGCCCACACCCCCACCCCCCCACGTCAACCAATGCCCACACCCCCACCCCCCCACGTCAACAATGCCCACACCCCCCCCCCCCACCTCAACAATGCCCACCCCCCACCCCCCCACGGCAACAATGCCCCCCACGTCAACCAATGCCCACACCCCCACCCCCCCACGTCAACCATGCCCACACCCCCCCCCCCCCACGTCAACAATGCCCACACCCCATTTCACATGCTTTGACGATGGTAACATGGGTTTCCCATACCAATTATCCTTTTAAATTAAATTCAAAGAGAGGGAGAGAGAGAAACCTGTTTCCTACATCAGAGAGAGAGAGACCTGCTCTAACAACAGAGAGAGAGAGAGAGAGAGAGAGAGAGAGCGAGAGAGAGACCTGTTCTAACAACAGAGAGAGAGACCTGTTCTAACAACAGAGAGAGAGATACCTGTTCTAACAACAGAGAGAGAGAGATACCTGTTCTAACAACAGAGAGAGAGAGATACCTGTTCTAACAACAGAGAGAGATACCTGTTCTTATAACAGAGAGAGAGACCTGTTCTAACAACAGAGAGAGAGAGAGAGAGAGACCTGTTCTAACAACAGAGAGAGAGACCTGTTCTAACAACAGAGAGATAGACCTGTTTTAACAACAGAGAGAGAGAGATACCTCTTCTAACAACAGAGAGAGAGAGATACCTGTTCTAACAACAGAGAGAGATACCTGTTCTAATAACAGAGAGAGAGACCTGTTCTAACAACAGAGAGAGAGAGAGAGAGAGAGAGAGAGAGAGACCTGTTCTAACAACAGAGAGAGAGAGAGAGACCTGTTCTAACAACAGAGAGAGAGACCTGTTCTAACAACAGAGAGAGAGAGAGATACCTGTTCTAACAACAGAGAGAGAGAGAGACCTGTTCTAACAACACAGAGAGAGACCTGTTCTAACAACAGAGAGAGAGACCTGTTCTAACATCAGAGAGAGAGACCTGTTCTAACAACAGAGAGAGAGATACCTGTTCTAACAACAGAGAGAGAGAGACCTGTTCTAACAACAGAGAGAGAGAGAGACCCCTGTTCTAACAACAGAGAGAAAGAGAGAGAGACCTGTTCTAACAACAGAGAGAGAGAGACCTGTTCTAACAACAGAGAGAGAGACCTGTTCTAACAACAGAGAGAGAGACCTGTTCTAACAACAGAGAGAGAGACCTGTTCTAACATCAGAGAGAGAGAGAGAGTTGGGGAGAGAGAGACCTGTTTTAACAACAGAGAGAGAGACCTGTTCTAACAACAGAGAGAGAGAGAGAGAGAGACCTGTTTTAACAACAGAGAGAGAGAGAGAGACCTGTTTTAACAACAGAGAGAGAGACCTGTTCTAACAACAGAGAGAGAGAGAGAGAGAGAGACCCTGTTCTAACAACAGAGAGAGAGACCTGTTCTAACAACAGAGAGAGAGACCTGTTCTAACAACAGAGAGAGAGACCTGTTCTAACAACAGAAGAGAGAGAGAGAGAGAGAGACCTGTTCTAACAACAGAGAGAGGAGACCTGTTCTAACAACAGAGAGAGTTGGGGAGAGAGATACATAGACAGATATACAAGGATATGTTCTACTGTCTTTACCTGGTTATTTGTTAATACAAAGGAGGAAAACCTCCAGCTCACCATTAACCTTTGTTGTAGCTATTTTTCCCCAGTCAAATCGAATCAAATGAAGTTGTATTTGTCACATACACCAAATACAATCAATCAAATGTATTTATGAAGCCATTTTTACATCAGCCGATGTCACAAAGTGCTGTACAGAAACCCAGCCTAAAACCCCCAAACAGCAAGCAATGCAGGTGTAGAAGCACGGTGGCTAGGAAAAACTCCCTAGACAGGCAGGCACCTAGGAAGAAACCTAGAGAGGAACCAGGCTCTGAGGGGTGGCCAGTCCTCTTCTGGCTGTGCCCGGGAGGAGATTATAACAGAACATGGCCAAGATGTTCAAATGTTCATAGATGACCAACAGGGTCAGATAATTATAATCACAGTAGTTGTTGAGGGTGAAGCAGGTCAGCACCTCAGGAGTAAATATCAGTTGGCTTTTCAAAGCAGACCATTCAGAGTTAGAGACAGCAGGTGTGGTAGAGGGAGAGAGTTGAAAACAGCAGATCTGGGACAGGTAGCACGTCCGGTGAACAGGTCAGGGTTCCATAGCCGCAGGCAGAACATTTGAAACTGGAGCAGCAGCACGGCCAGGTGGACTGGGGACAGCAAGGAGTCATCAGGCCAGGTAGACCTGAGGCATGCTCCTATTGTTCAGGTCCTCTGAGAGAAGAGAGAAAAAGACAGAATTATAGGGAGCACACTTAAATTCACACAGGACACCGGATAAGACTGAAGAAATACTCCAGATATAACAGACTGACCCTAGCACCCCGACACATAAACTACTGCAACATAAATACTGGAGGCTGAGACAGGAGGGGTCGGGGCACACTGTGGCCCCGTCCAACGATACCCCCAGACGGGGATAACCAGGCAGGATAATACCACACCACATTGACAAAGCACATTCCCCACACGACTAGAGGGATAGCTTCAACCACCAACTTACTACCCTGAGACAAGGCCGAGTATACCCCGCGAAGATCTCCTCCATGACACGAACCCGAGGGGGGCACCAACCTGGACAGGAAGATCACGTCAGTGACTCAACCCACTCAAATGACGCACCCCTCCTAGGGACGGCATGGAAGAGCACCAGTAAGCCAGTGACTCAGCCCCTGTAATAAGGTTAAAGGCAGAGAATCCCACTGCAGAGAGGGGAACCGGCCAGGCAGAGACAGCAAGGGTGGTTCGTCGCTCCAGTGCCTATCAATCCACCATCACACCCCTGGGACAGACTACACTCAATCATAGGACTTACAGAAGAGATGAGTCTTCAATAAGGACTTAAAAGGTTGAGACCGACAGGTGTAGACCTTACAGTGAAATGCTTATTTAAAAACCCTTAACCAATATGAAATAATACATATGGAATCATGTAGTAATCAAAAAAAGTGTTTAATGCAACTCGGGGGCAGTATTTTAATTTTTGGGTAAAAAACGTTCCCATTTTAAACGGGATATTTTGTCACGACAAGATGCTCGACTATGCATATAATTGACAGCTTTGGATAGAAAACACTCTGACGTTTCCAAAACTACAAAGATATTGTCTGTGAGTGCAACAGAACTGATGTTACAGGCGAAACCCAGATAAAAATCCAACCAGGAAGTGTCGCATTGTTTGAAACCCCTTCATGCCAGTGACTCCTTATATGGCTGTGAATGGGCTATGAGTGAGCTTACGCTTTCTACGTATTCCCCAAGGTGTCTACAGCATTGTGACGTCTTTATACGCATTTATGTTGAAGAATAGCCGTAAGGGACCACATTGAGCAAGTGGTCACATGATGGCTCCCGCAGAAAATTTGTAGTGACTGCCAAACTGCTTGTCTAGCGTTGGCTGTAAAGCATATTTTGAAAATCTGAGATTACAGTGTGATTAACAAAAGGCTAAGATGTGTCTCAATATGTTTCATTTTTGATTTTCATGAATAGAAAGATTTTGTAGGAAGATTTATGTCCGCTGCGTTATGCTAATTAGTTTGAGGCTATGATGACGCTCCCAGTTCCGGGTTTGAGAGTCACAAGAAGTAAAAAAAATCTAAATATATTTTAGCAGTGTTCTAGATAAGATTCAGTGGTTTGGTTGCACAAGCGGGGAGCCACGTCAACAGCAAGTTGCAGTAGATGAAAACTGCCTGGATTAGGATCTGCGCCGCTTCCTGTGTGAGGTAGGGTCAGACTCTACGGATGTTGTAGAGTATGACCCTACAGGAGAGGCTCACTGCTTTGATTTTCGCAGAAGATGACAGGGTATTGTCCAAGGTCACGCCACGTTTCGAGACTGGAGACAGGTGCTCTACACAGAACGAGCACTATCTAGCTGCATCTGCTCTACACAGTACGAGCCCTATCTAGGGGCATCTGCTCTACACAGTACGAGCCCTATCTGGGGGCATCTGCTCTACACAGTACGAGTCCTACCTGGGGGCATCTGCTCTACATAGTACGAGCCCTACCTGGGGGCATCTGCTCTACACAGTACGAGCCCTACCTGGGGGCATCTGCTCTACACAGTACGAGCCCAACCTGGGGGCATCTGCTCTACACAGTACGAGCCCTATCTAGGGGCATCTGCTCTACACAGTACGAGCCCTATCTGGGGGCATCTGCTCTACACAGTACGAGTCCTACCTGGGGGCATCTGCTCTACACAGTACGAGCCCTACCTGGGGGCATCTGCTCTACACAGTATGAGCCCTACCTGGGGGCATCTGCTCTACACAGTACGAGCCCTACCTGGGGCCATCTGCTCTACACAGTACGAGCCCTATCTGGGGCATCTGCTCTACACAGTACGAGCCCTACCTGGGGGTAGGTGCTCTACACAGTACGAGCCCTATCTGCCTGCTCTACTATCTGGGGGTATCTGGTCTGCTCTACACAGTACGAGCCCTATCTGGGGGTATCTGCTCTACACAGTACGAGCCCTATCTAGGGGCATCTGCTCTACACAGTAACATCTGCACTAACAGCACTTTTTGGGTACATGCCTGCCTCCCAATATTCATTATATTCCTTTGACTTAATCTGATTATATGATTGTGTGTATTTCCTATTTGATTGAATAATTGATTTGTGATTTGATTGCTTGTGTGTATTCCAGAGATGGTTGAATCTTTGGCTTAATTTATTCATTGATTTATTGATCAATCAACTGATTGTGTGTATTCCAGAGATGGTTGAATCTTTGGCCTCATTTATTGATTGATTTATTGATCAATCAACTGATTGTGTGTATTCCAGAGATGGTTGAATCTTTGGCCTAATTTATTGATTGATTTATTGATCAATCAACTGATTATGTGCATTCCCAACAATTATCAGTTTATTGTCCCATCATGGTGTGATTCCTTGTGTCTCTTGTTTATTTCTCCAGAGAGGAGACTTTGTGATGGGGAAAGGAAACAGCAAGCTGGCACCAGAGGTTCTGGATGACCTCACCAAGAGTACTGAGTTCAACGAGGCTGAGCTCAAGCAGTGGTACAAAGGCTTCCTCAAAGACTGTCCCTCTGGTATACTGAACCTAGAGGAGTTCCAACAACTATATGTCAAGGTGAGGGAGAGAGAGAGAGAGAGAGAGAGAGAGAGAGAGAGAGAGAGAGAGAGAGAGAGAGAGAGAGAGAGAGAGAGAGAGAGAGAGAGAGAGAGAGACAGAGAGAGAGAGACAGAGAGAGAGAGAGAGAGAGACACAGACACAGAGAGAGAGAGAGAGAGAGAGAGACAGAGAGAGAGAGAGAGAGAGAGAGAGAGAGAGAGAGAGAGAGAGAGAGAGAGAGAGAGAGAGAGAGAGAGAGAGAGAGAGAGAGAGAGAGAGAGAGAGAGAGAGAGAGAGAGAGAGAGAGAGAGAGAGAGAGAGAGAGAGAGAGAGAGAGAGAGAGAGAGAGAGAGAGAGAGAGAGAGAGAGAGAGAGAGAGAGAGAGAGAGAGAGAGAGAGAGAGAGAGAGAGAGAGAGAGAGACAGAGAGAGAGAGAGAGAGACACAGAGAGAGAGAGAGACACAGAGAGAGAGAGAGAGAGAGAGAGAGAGAGAGAGAGAGAGAGAGAGAGAGAGAGAGAGAGAGAGACACACAGAGAGAGAGAGAGAGAGAGAGAGAGAGAGAGAGAGAGAGAGAGAGAGAGAGAGAGAGAGAGAGAGAGAGAGAGAGAGAGAGAGAGAGAGAGAGAGAGAGCGAGAGAGAGAGAGAGAGATAATTCTTCCCTGTCCTCAGTGATTCTCCACAGAACAGAGGAACAGGATGTAATTTATAACACAACCCAAGCCTGTGGTTGACCAATTAGAATTCCTTGCAATAAAACCTGGGCCAATGGCCAAATAACAAGAATCCTGTTTCAGGTTCAATGCATAAACAATTTAGACGAATAACAACTTGACATGTAGCTATGAGTCCCTGACTGAAATTCCTCCCATGTCTCTGACCCATTAATCATGAGACAGGAGGGGTCAGGTGACACTGTGGCAGCATCCGGTGATACCCCCAGATAGGGCCAAACAGGCAGGACATAACCCCACCCACTTTTCCAATAGCACAGCCCACACACCACTAGAGGGGTATCTTCAACCACCAACTTACTACCCTGAGAGAAGGCCGAGTATAGCCCACGAAGATCTCTCCCACAGCACGAACCCAAGGGTGGGAGCCAACCCAGACAGGAAGACCACGTCAGGGACTCAACCCACTCAAGCGATGCACCTCCCCTAGCAATGGCATGGAAGAGCACAAGTAAGCCAGTGACTCAGCCCCTGTAATAGGGTTAATAAAGGGAGAGAATCCCAGTGGAGAGAGGGGAACTGGCTAGGCAGAGACAGCAAGGGTGGTTCGTCGCTCCAGTGCCTTTCCATTCACCTTCACAGCCCTATTTTGAGATGTGAGATATCACCATTTTTTACAATAACGACAAGAATGGAGGAGGTCTTTAGTCCAGTGAGATTGCTAAGGCGAACACCAACATGTTTCGTTTTGCCCAACCTAGATCGAGGCACAGACACAGTCTCAATGGGGATAGCTGAGCTGACTACATTGACTGTGCTTATGTCAGACGCCACTAAGTTGGCAGGCTGGCTAAGGGGGTAAGGATGTTAGGGACAATATAGGAGGAATCACAATAATTGTTTGCTAAAATAATAGATAGGAGCAAGCTATCGCAAACAAAAGAAGTAATATAATTCCTGGTTATAGGTAGCAATCCTTTGCACCAATTGCCAACATTATTACGCATATTAATTATTAATGATATAAATTAAAATACATACGATATTTAAAGATATATATTTTAATGGCTATGTATAAAGCAAATCGAGGTGAGAGCATTGGAAATACTTTTAGCCAATGATCTGCTTCTGTTCTGTGGGTGGCACTGTGTGCTCTTTTCCAAGGATGCTAACATACCACATTATAGACATCTAGTATGCTATGCTTACTTCCCACATTATAGACATCTAGTATGCTATGCTAACATACCACATTATAGACATCTAGTCTGCTATGCTAACATCCCACATTATAGACATCTAGTATGCTATGCTAACATACCACATTATAGACATCTAGTCTGCTATGCTAACATACCACATTATAGACATCTAGTATGCTATGCTAACATCCCACATTATAGACATCTAGTCTGCTATGCTAACATCCCACATTATAGACATCTAGTCTGCTATGCTAACATACCACATTATAGACATCTAGTCTGCTATGCTAACATACCACATTATAGACATCTAGTATGCTATGCTAACATCCCACATTATAGACATCTAGTCTGCTATGCTAACATACCACATTATAGACATCTAGTATGCTATGCTTACTTCCCACATTATAGACATCTAGTCTGCTATGCTAACATCCCACATTATAGACATCTAGTCTGCTATGCTAACATCCCACATTATAGACATCTAGTCTGCTATGCTAACATCCCACATTATAGACATCTAGTATGCTATGCTTACTTCCCACATTATAGACATCTAGTCTGCTATGCTAACTTCCCACATTATAGACATCTAGTCTGCTATGCTAACTTCCCACATTATAGACATCTAGTCTGCTATGCTAACATCCCACATTATAGACATCTAGTCTGCTATGCTAACATCCCACATTATAGACATCTAGTATGCTATGCTTACTTCCCACATTATAGACATCTAGTCTGCTATGCTAACTTCCCACATTATAGACATCTAGTCTGCTATGCTAACTTCCCACATTATAGACATCTAGTCTGCTATGCTAACATCCCACATTATAGACATCTAGTCTGCTATGCTAACATCCCACATTATAGACATCTAGTCTGCTATGCTAACTTCCCACATTATAGTCTGCTATGCTAACTTCCCACATTATAGACATCTAGTCTGCTATGCTAACTTCACACATTATAGTCTGCTATGCTAACTTCCCACATTATAGTCTGCTATGCTAACTTCCCACATTATAGTCTGCTATGCTAACTTCCCACATGTCGGTCACTGGGTTGGCAACCCGACTTTGGATGGGCTTTAGCGGGTGGAATAGTGCAGAGCAATTGGAGGGTTACTTAGTAGCAATGCAAATATCATGGTACAGCAAATGGACATTCATGACTATGGTACTTTTTAAATTAATGATACATTTACAAACATATATTATGATAAATCGATTTGATACTTGCATCTCATCATTATGATAAATTGTGAAATAAGTATAACCAGTTATAAGTGTAATGGCTTAGCAGATAGTAAGAAAAGAGCAACACTATTTATCTGGCTCAAATAAAAAAAAATATATAATATCTATTGTTTACAGAAAACTCATTCAACAATTTTAGATGGTGTGTGGAAAATGGACCGGGGGTTGAAATATATTTCTCCCATGTGCAAAGAAATTCATAATGGATGATTTTGATCCGAATGTGCAAATTGTCCATATAGATCCTAAAGATAGATGGATGATTTGAAATATGTTATTGTACAAACAGATAAGGCTCATAAATCTTTACGGACCAAATAATGATGATCTTTGTTGACAATATTTATAATAAATGATCAACCCTGCAAGCAATAAAATACTCTATTATTATGGTGGGAGATTTTAATACTGTTTTAAATACCTCAAAAGGACTTTAAGAATATTTTTAAGACACAACGCAGAGGACTTAAGGTCAAAAGGAAATTAACAATCAATGGAAATAGTGGTTTTCATGATTAATGGGTCAGAGACATGGGAGGAATTTCAGTCAGGGACTCATAGCTACATGTCAAGTTGTTATTCGTCTAAATTGTTTATGCATTGAACCTGAAACAGGATTCTTGTTATTTGGCCATTGGCCCAGGTTTTATTGCAAGGAATTCTAATTGGTCAACCACAGGCTTGGGTTGTGTTATAAATTACATCCTGTTCCTCTGTTCTGTGGAGAATCACTGAGGACAGGGAAGAATTAACATCTGCTATCTACTTTCCAGCATAATAACTGTGATTTTTAATCTTTTAAAAAATACATTTTTCTCCCCCTTATGTGCATTGGGGTTATTGTTATTGAGAAATTAACTGCTAACCGGAAAGGAAATCACACAACAAACTACCACCCTCATGCTCTTAAGGAAATCACACTACAAACTACCACCTTCATGCTCTTAAGGAAATCACACTACAAACTACCACCCTCATGCTCTTCAGGAAATCACACTACAAACTACCACCTTCATGCTCTTAAGGAAATCACACTACAAACTACCACCTTCATGCTCTTAAGGAAATCACACAACAAACTACCACCCTCATGCTCTTAAGGAAATCACACTACAAACTACCACCCTCATGCTCTTAAGGAAATCACACTACAAACTACCACCCTCATGCTCTTAAGGAAATCACACTACAAACTACCACCCTCATGCTCTTAAGGAAATCACACAACAAACTACCACCTTCATGCTCTTAAGGAAATCACACTACAAATTACCACCCTCATGGTCTTAAGGAAATCACACTAAAACTACCACCGTCATGCTCTTAAGGAAATCACACTACAAACTACCAACTTCATGCTCTTAAGGAAATCACACTACAAACTACCACCCTCATGCTCTTAAGGAAATCACACTACAAACTACCACCTTCATGCTCTTAAGGAAATCACACTACAAACTACCACCCTCATGCTCTTAAGGAAATCACACTAAAAACTACCACCCTCATGCTCTTAAGGAAATCACACTACAAACTACCAACCTCATGCTCTTAAGGAAATCACACTACAAACTACCACATTCATGCTCTTAAGGAAATCACACTACAAACTACCACCCTCATGCTCTTAAGGAAATCACACTACAAACTACCACCCTCATGCTCTTTAGGAAATCACACTAAAACTACCACCTTCATGCTCTTAAGGAAATCACACTACAAACTACCACCTTCATGCTCTTAAGGAAATCACACTACAAACTACCACCTTCATGCTCTTAAGGAAATCATGAATGTCATGGATATAATGGAACAAGTGGATATATGGAGGCATACATATCCTGACCTAGTGAGATATACGTGGAGGAGGTTTAATATCCTGACCTAGTGAGATATACATGGAGGAGGTTTAATATCCTGACCTAGTGAGATATACATGGAGGAGGTTTAATATCCTGACCTAGTGAGATATACATGGAGGAGGTTTAATATCCTGACCTAGTGAGATATACATGGAGGTTTAATATCCTGACCTAGTGAGATATACGTGGAGGTGGTTTAATATCCTGACCTAGTGAGAGATACATGGAGGAGGTTTAATATCCTGACCTAGTGAGATATACATGGAGGAGGTTTAATATCCTGACCTAGTGAGATATATATGGAGGAGGTTTAATATCCTGACCTAGTGAGATATAAATGGAGGAGGTTTAATATCCTGACCTAGTGAGATATACATGGAGGTTTAATATCCTGACCTAGTGAGATATACGTGGAGGTGGTTTAATATCCTGACCTAGTGAGATATACATGGAGGAGGTTTAATATCCTGACCTAGTGAGATATACGTGGAGGAGGTTTAATATCCTGACCTAGTGAGATATACATGGAGGAGGTTTAATATCCTGACCTAGTGAGATATACATGGAGGTTTAATATCCTGACCTAGTGAGATATACATGGAGGAGGTTTAATATCCTGACCTAGTGAGATATACATGGAGGAGGTTTAATATCCTGACCTAGTGAGATATACATGGAGGTTTAATATCCTGACCTAGTGAGATATACATGGAGGAGGTTTAATATCCTGACCTAGTGAGATATACATGGAGGTTTAATATCCTGACCTAGTGAGATATACATGGAGGAGGTTTAATATCCTGACCTAGTGAGATATACATGGAGGTTTAATATCCTGACCTAGTGAGATATACATGGAGGAGGTTTAATATCCTGACCTAGTGAGATATACATGGAGGAGGTTTAATATCCTGACCTAGTGAGATATACATGGAGGTTTAATATCCTGACCTAGTGAGATATACATGGAGGAGGTTTAATACCCTGACCTAGTGAGATATACATGGAGGAGGTTTAATATCCTGACCTAGTGAGATATACATGGAGGTTTAATATCCTGACCTAGTGAGATATACATGGAGGTTTAATATCCTGACCTAGTGAGATATACATGGAGGAGGTTTAATATCCTGACCTAGTGAGATATACATGGAGGTTTAATATCCTGACCTAGTGAGATATACATGGAGGTTTAATATCCTGACCTAGTGAGATATACATGGAGGTTTAATATCCTGACCTAGTGAGATATACATGGAGGTTTAATATCCTGACCTAGTGAGATATACATGGAGGTTTAATATCCTGACCTAGTGAGATATACATGGAGGTTTAATATCCTGACCTAGTGAGATATACATGGAGGAGGTTTAATATCCTGACCTAGTGAGATATACATGGAGGTTTAATATCCTGACCTAGTGAGATATACATGGAGGAGGTTTAATATCCTGACCTAGTGAGATATACATGGAGGAGGTTTAATATCCTGACCTAGTGAGATATACATGGAGGAGGTTTAATATCCTGACCTAGTGAGATATACATGGAGGAGGTTTAATATCCTGACCTAGTGAGATATACATGGAGGTTTAATATCCTGACCTAGTGAGATATACATGGAGGAGGTTTAATATCCTGACCTAGTGAGATATACATGGAGGTTTAATATCCTGACCTAGTGAGATATACATGGAGGTTTAATATCCTGACCTAGTGAGATATACATGGAGGTTTAATATCCTGACCTAGTGAGATATACGTGGAGGTGGTTTAATATCCTGACCTAGTGAGATATACATGGAGGAGGTTTAATATCCTGACCTAGTGAGATATACGTGGAGGAGGTTTAATATCCTGACCTAGTGAGATATACATGGAGGAGGTTTAATATCCTGACCTAGTGAGATATACATGGAGGTTTAATATCCTGACCTAGTGAGATATACATGGAGGAGGTTTAATATCCTGACCTAGTGAGATATACATGGAGGAGGTTTAATATCCTGACCTAGTGAGATATACATGGAGGTTTAATATCCTGACCTAGTGAGATATACATGGAGGAGGTTTAATATCCTGACCTAGTGAGATATACATGGAGGTTTAATATCCTGACCTAGTGAGATATACATGGAGGAGGTTTAATATCCTGACCTAGTGAGATATACATGGAGGAGGTTTAATATCCTGACCTAGTGAGATATACATGGAGGTTTAATATCCTGACCTAGTGAGATATACATGGAGGAGGTTTAATATCCTGACCTAGTGAGATATACATGGAGGAGGTTTAATATCCTGACCTAGTGAGATATACATGGAGGAGGTTTAATATCCTGACCTAGTGAGATATACATGGAGGAGGTTTAATATCCTGACCTAGTGAGATATACATGGAGGAGGTTTAATATCCTGACCTAGTGAGATATACATGGAGGTTTAATATCCTGACCTAGTGAGATATACATGGAGGTTTAATATCCTGACCTAGTGAGATATACATGGAGGAGGTTTAATATCCTGACCTAGTGAGATATACATGGAGGTTTAATATCCTGACCTAGTGAGATATACATGGAGGAGGTTTAATATCCTGACCTAGTGAGATATACATGGAGGAGGTTTAATATCCTGACCTAGTGAGATATACATGGAGGAGGTTTAATATCCTGACCTAGTGAGATATACATGGAGGAGGTTTAATATCCTGACCTAGTGAGATATACATGGAGGAGGTTTAATATCCTGACCTAGTGAGATATACATGGAGGAGGTTTAATATCCTGACCTAGTGAGATATACATGGAGGAGGTTTAATATCCTGACCTAGTGAGATATACATGGAGGTTTAATATCCTGACCTAGTGAGATATACATGGAGGAGGTTTAATATCCTGACCTAGTGAGATATACATGGAGGTGGTTTAATATCCTGACCTAGTGAGATATACATGGAGGAGGTTTAATATCCTGACCTAGTGAGATATACATGGAGGAGGTTTAATATCCTGACCTAGTGAGATATACATGGAGGAGGTTTAATATCCTGACCTAGTGAGATATACATGGAGGAGGTTTAATATCCTGACCTAGTGAGATATACATGGAGGAGGTTTAATATCCTGACCTAGTGAGATATACATGGAGGAGGTTTAATATCCTGACCTAGTGAGATATACATGGAGGAGGTTTAATATCCTGACCTAGTGAGATATACATGGAGGAGGTTTAATATCCTGACCTAGTGAGATATACATGGAGGAGGTTTAATATCCTGACCTAGTGAGATATACATGGAGGAGGTTTAATATCCTGACCTAGTGAGATATACATGGAGGAGGTTTAATATCCTGACCTAGTGAGATATACATGGAGGAGGTTTAATATCCTGACCTAGTGAGATATACATGGAGGAGGTTTAATATCCTGACCTAGTGAGATATACATGGAGGAGGTTTAATATCCTGACCTAGTGAGATATACATGGAGAGGTTTAATATCCTGACCTAGTGAGATATACATGGAGGTTTAATATCCTGACCTAGTGAGATATACATGGAGGTTTAATATCCTGACCTAGTGAGATATACATGGAGGAGGTTTAATATCCTGACCTAGTGAGATATACATGGAGGAGGTTTAATATCCTGACCTAGTGAGATATACATGGAGGAGGTTTAATATCCTGACCTAGTGAGATATACATGGAGGTTTAATATCCTGACCTAGTGAGATATACATGGAGGAGGTTTAATACCCTGACCTAGTGAGATATACATGGAGGTTTAATATCCTGACCTAGTGAGATATACATGGAGGAGTTTTAATATCCTGACCTAGTGAGAGATACATGGAGGAGGTTTAATATCCTGACCTAGTGAGATATACATGGAGGAGGTTTAATATCCTGACCTAGTGAGATATACATGGAGGAGGTTTAATATCCTGACCTAGTGAGATATACATGGAGGAGGTTTAATATCCTGACCTAGTGAGATATACATGGAGGAGGTTTAATATCCTGACCTAGTGAGATATACATGGAGGAGGTTTAATATCCTGACCTAGTGAGATATACATGGAGGAGGTTTAATATCCTGACCTAGTGAGATATACATGGAGGAGGTTTAATATCCTGACCTAGTGAGATATACATGGAGGAGGTTTAATATCCTGACCTAGTGAGATATACATGGAGGAGGTTTAATATCCTGACCTAGTGAGATATACATGGAGGAGGTTTAATATCCTGACCTAGTGAGATATACATGGAGGTGGTTTAATATCCTGACCTAGTGAGATATACATGGAGGAGGTTTAATATCCTGACCTAGTGAGATATACATGGAGGAGGTTTAATATCCTGACCTAGTGAGATATACATGGAGGTTTAATATCCTGACCTAGTGAGATATACATGGAGGAGGTTTAATATCCTGACCTAGTGAGATATACATGGAGGAGGTTTAATATCCTGACCTAGTGAGATATACATGGAGGTTTAATATCCTGACCTAGTGAGATATACATGGAGGAGGTTTAATATCCTGACCTAGTGAGATATACATGGAGGAGGTTTAATATCCTGACCTAGTGAGATATACATGGAGGAGGTTTAATATCCTGACCTAGTGAGATATACATGGAGGAGGTTTAATATCCTGACCTAGTGAGATATACATGGAGGAGGTTTAATATCCTGACCTAGTGAGATATACATGGAGGTTTAATATCCTGACCTAGTGAGATATACATGGAGGTTTAATACCCTGACCTAGTGAGAGATACATGGAGGAGGTTTAATATCCTGACCTAGTGAGATATACATGGAGGTTTAATATCCTGACCTAGTGAGATATACATGGAGGAGGTTTAATATCCTGACCTAGTGAGATATACATGGAGGAGGTTTAATATCCTGACCTAGTGAGATATACATGGAGGAGGTTTAATACCTTGACCTAGTGAGATATACATGGAGGAGGTTTAATATCCTGACCTAGTGAGATATACATGGAGGAGGTTTAATATCCTGACCTAGTGAGATATACATGGAGGAGGTTTAATATCCTGACCTAGTGAGATATACATGGAGGAGGTTTAATATCCTGACCTAGTGAGATATACATGGAGGAGGTTTAATATCCTGACCTAGTGAGATATACATGGAGGAGGTTTAATATCCTGACCTAGTGAGATATACATGGAGGAGGTTTAATATCCTGACCTAGTGAGATATACATGGAGGAGGTTTAATATCCTGACCTAGTGAGATATACATGGAGGAGGTTTAATATCCTGACCTAGTGAGATATACATGGAGGAGGTTTAATATCCTGACCTAGTGAGATATACATGGAGGAGGTTTAATATCCTGACCTAGTGAGATATACATGGAGGAGGTTTAATATCCTGACCTAGTGAGATATACATGGAGGAGGTTTAATATCCTGACCTAGTGAGATATACATGGAGGAGGTTTAATATCCTGACCTAGTGAGATATACATGGAGGAGGTTTAATATCCTGACCTAGTGAGATATACATGGAGGAGGTTTAATACCCTGACCTAGTGAGATATACATGGAGGAGGTTTAATATCCTGACCTAGTGAGATATACATGGAGGAGGTTTAATATCCTGACCTAGTGAGATATACATGGAGGAGGTTTAATATCCTGACCTAGTGAGATATACATGGAGGAGGTTTAATATCCTGACCTAGTGAGATATACATGGAGGAGGTTTAATATCCTGACCTAGTGAGATATACATGGAGGAGGTTTAATATCCTGACCTAGTGAGATATACATGGAGGTTTAATATCCTGACCTAGTGAGATATACATGGAGGTTTAATATCCTGACCTAGTGAGATATACATGGAGGTTTAATATCCTGACCTAGTGAGATATACATGGAGGAGGTTTAATATCCTGACCTAGTGAGATATACATGGAGGAGGTTTAATATCCTGACCTAGTGAGATATACATGGAGGTTTAATATCCTGACCTAGTGAGATATACATGGAGGAGGTTTAATACCCTGACCTAGTGAGATATACATGGAGGTTTAATATCCTGACCTAGTGAGATATACATGGAGGAGGTTTAATATCCTGACCTAGTGAGATATACATGGAGGAGGTTTAATATCCTGACCTAGTGAGATATACATGGAGGAGGTTTAATATCCTGACCTAGTGAGATATACATGGAGGAGGTTTAATATCCTGACCTAGTGAGATATACATGGAGGAGGTTTAATATCCTGACCTAGTGAGATATACATGGAGGAGGTTTAATATCCTGACCTAGTGAGATATACATGGAGGAGGTTTAATACCCTGACCTAGTGAGATATACATGGAGGAGGTTTAATATCCTGACCTAGTGAGATATACATGGAGGAGGTTTAATATCCTGACCTAGTGAGATATACATGGAGGAGGTTTAATATCCTGACCTAGTGAGATATACATGGAGGAGGTTTAATATCCTGACCTAGTGAGATATACATGGAGGAGGTTTAATATCCTGACCTAGTGAGATATACATGGAGGAGGTTTAATATCCTGACCTAGTGAGATATACATGGAGGAGGTTTAATATCCTGACCTAGTGAGATATACATGGAGGAGGTTTAATATCCTGACCTAGTGAGATATACATGGAGGTTTAATATCCTGACCTAGTGAGATATACATGGAGGTTTAATATCCTGACCTAGTGAGATATACATGGAGGAGGTTTAATATCCTGACCTAGTGAGATATACATGGAGGAGGTTTAATATCCTGACCTAGTGAGATATACATGGAGGAGGTTTAATATCCTGACCTAGTGAGATATACATGGAGGAGGTTTAATATCCTGACCTAGTGAGATATACATGGAGGAGGTTTAATATCCTGACCTAGTGAGATATACATGGAGGAGGTTTAATATCCTGACCTAGTGAGATATACATGGAGGAGGTTTAATATCCTGACCTAGTGAGATATACATGGAGGTTTAATATCCTGACCTAGTGAGATATACATGGAGGTTTAATATCCTGACCTAGTGAGATATACATGGAGGTTTAATATCCTGACCTAGTGAGATATACATGGAGGTTTTAATATCCTGACCTAGTGAGATATACATGGAGGAGGTTTAATATCCTGACCTAGTGAGATATACATGGAGGAGGTTTAATATCCTGACCTAGTGAGATATACATGGAGGTTTAATATCCTGACCTAGTGAGATATACATGGAGGTTTAATATCCTGACCTAGTGAGATATACATGGAGGTTTAATATCCTGACCTAGTGAGATATACATGGAGGTTTAATATCCTGACCTAGTGAGATATACATGGAGGAGGTTTAATATCCTGACCTAGTGAGATATACATGGAGGAGGTTTAATATCCTGACCTAGTGAGATATACATGGAGGAGGTTTAATATCCTGACCTAGTGAGATATACATGGAGGAGGTTTAATATCCTGACCTAGTGAGATATACATGGAGGAGGTTTAATATCCTGACCTAGTGAGATATACATGGAGGAGGTTTAATATCCTGACCTAGTGAGATATACATGGAGGAGGTTTAATATCCTGACCTAGTGAGATATACATGGAGGAGGTTTAATATCCTGACCTAGTGAGATATACATGGAGGAGGTTTAATATCCTGACCTAGTGAGATATACATGGAGGAGGTTTAATATCCTGACCTAGTGAGATATACATGGAGGAGGTTTAATATCCTGACCTAGTGAGATATACATGGAGGAGGTTTAATATCCTGACCTAGTGAGATATACATGGAGGAGGTTTAATATCCTGACCTAGTGAGATATACATGGAGGAGGTTTAATATCCTGACCTAGTGAGATATACATGGAGGAGGTTTAATATCCTGACCTAGTGAGATATACATGGAGGAGGTTTAATATCCTGACCTAGTGAGATATACATGGAGGAGGTTTAATATCCTGACCTAGTGAGATATACATGGAGGTTTAATATCCTGACCTAGTGAGATATACATGGAGGTTTAATATCCTGACCTAGTGAGATATACATGGAGGTTTAATATCCTGACCTAGTGAGATATACATGGAGGTTTAATATCCTGACCTAGTGAGATATACATGGAGGAGGTTTAATATCCTGACCTAGTGAGATATACATGGAGGAGGTTTAATATCCTGACCTAGTGAGATATACATGGAGGTTTAATATCCTGACCTAGTGAGATATACATGGAGGTTTAATATCCTGACCTAGTGAGATATACATGGAGGTTTAATATCCTGACCTAGTGAGATATACATGGAGGTTTAATATCCTGACCTAGTGAGATATACATGGAGGAGGTTTAATATCCTGACCTAGTGAGATATACATGGAGGTTTAATATCCTGACCTAGTGAGATATACATGGAGGTTTAATATCCTGACCTAGTGAGATATACATGGAGGAGGTTTAATATCCTGACCTAGTGAGATATACATGGAGGTTTAATATCCTGACCTAGTGAGATATACATGGAGGAGGTTTAATATCCTGACCTAGTGAGATATACATGGAGGAGGTTTAATATCCTGACCTAGTGAGATATACATGGAGGTTTAATATCCTGACCTAGTGAGATATACATGGAGGTTTAATATCCTGACCTAGTGAGATATACATGGAGGTTTAATATCCTGACCTAGTGAGATATACATGGAGGTTTAATATCCTGACCTAGTGAGATATACATGGAGGAGGTTTAATATCCTGACCTAGTGAGATATACATGGAGGAGGTTTAATATCCTGACCTAGTGAGATATACATGGAGGTTTAATATCCTGACCTAG
The DNA here is from genome assembly GCF_021184085.1 of Oncorhynchus gorbuscha. Lineage (NCBI taxonomy): Eukaryota > Metazoa > Chordata > Actinopteri > Salmoniformes > Salmonidae > Oncorhynchus > Oncorhynchus gorbuscha. Next base: position 60,709,868 of record NC_060196.1, on the reverse strand, counting down.
TGAGATATACATGGAGGTTTAATATCCTGACCTAGTGAGATATACATGGAGGTTTAATATCCTGACCTAGTGAGATATACATGGAGGAGGTTTAATATCCTGACCTAGTGAGATATACATGGAGGTTTAATATCCTGACCTAGTGAGATATACATGGAGGAGGTTTAATATCCTGACCTAGTGAGATATACATGGAGGAGGTTTAATATCCTGACCTAGTGAGATATACATGGAGGAGGTTTAATATCCTGACCTAGTGAGATATACATGGAGGTTTAATATCCTGACCTAGTGAGATATACATGGAGGTTTAATATCCTGACCTAGTGAGATATACATGGAGGAGGTTTAATATCCTGACCTAGTGAGATATACATGGAGGTTTAATATCCTGACCTAGTGAGATATACATGGAGGTTTAATATCCTGACCTAGTGAGATATACATGGAGGAGGTTTAATATCCTGACCTAGTGAGATATACATGGAGGAGGTTTAATATCCTGACCTAGTGAGATATACATGGAGGAGGTTTAATATCCTGACCTAGTGAGATATACATGGAGGAGGTTTAATATCCTGACCTAGTGAGATATACATGGAGGAGGTTTAATATCCTGACCTAGTGAGATATACATGGAGGAGGTTTAATATCCTGACCTAGTGAGATATACATGGAGGAGGTTTAATATCCTGACCTAGTGAGATATACATGGAGGAGGTTTAATATCCTGACCTAGTGAGATATACATGGAGGAGGTTTAATATCCTGACCTAGTGAGATATACATGGAGGAGGTTTAATATCCTGACCTAGTGAGATATACATGGAGGAGGTTTAATATCCTGACCTAGTGAGATATACATGGAGGAGGTTTAATATCCTGACCTAGTGAGATATACATGGAGGAGGTTTAATATCCTGACCTAGTGAGATATACATGGAGGAGGTTTAATATCCTGACCTAGTGAGATATACATGGAGGAGGTTTAATATCCTGACCTAGTGAGATATACATGGAGGAGGTTTAATATCCTGACCTAGTGAGATATACATGGAGGAGGTTTAATATCCTGACCTAGTGAGATATACATGGAGGAGGTTTAATATCCTGACCTAGTGAGATATACATGGAGGAGGTTTAATATCCTGACCTAGTGAGATATACATGGAGGAGGTTTAATATCCTGACCTAGTGAGATATACATGGAGGAGGTTTAATATCCTGACCTAGTGAGATATACATGGAGGAGGTTTAATATCCTGACCTAGTGAGATATACATGGAGGAGGTTTAATATCCTGACCTAGTGAGATATACATGGAGGAGGTTTAATATCCTGACCTAGTGAGATATACATGGAGGAGGTTTAATATCCTGACCTAGTGAGATATACATGGAGGAGGTTTAATATCCTGACCTAGTGAGATATACATGGAGGAGGTTTAATATCCTGACCTAGTGAGATATACATGGAGGAGGTTTAATATCCTGACCTAGTGAGATATACATGGAGGTTTAATATCCTGACCTAGTGAGATATACATGGAGGAGGTTTAATATCCTGACCTAGTGAGATATACATGGAGGAGGTTTAATATCCTGACCTAGTGAGATATACATGGAGGAGGTTTAATATCCTGACCTAGTGAGATATACATGGAGGTTTAATATCCTGACCTAGTGAGATATACATGGAGGTTTAATATCCTGACCTAGTGAGATATACATGGAGGTTTAATATCCTGACCTAGTGAGATATACATGGAGGAGGTTTAATATCCTGACCTAGTGAGATATACATGGAGGAGGTTTAATATCCTGACCTAGTGAGATATACATGGAGGAGGTTTAATATCCTGACCTAGTGAGATATACATGGAGGAGGTTTAATATCCTGACCTAGTGAGATATACATGGAGGAGGTTTAATATCCTGACCTAGTGAGATATACATGGAGGAGGTTTAATATCCTGACCTAGTGAGATATACATGGAGGTTTAATATCCTGACCTAGTGAGATATACATGGAGGTTTAATATCCTGACCTAGTGAGATATACATGGAGGTTTAATATCCTGACCTAGTGAGATATACATGGAGGTTTAATATCCTGACCTAGTGAGATATACATGGAGGTTTAATATCCTGACCTAGTGAGATATACATGGAGGAGGTTTAATATCCTGACCTAGTGAGATATACATGGAGGTTTAATATCCTGACCTAGTGAGATATACATGGAGGTTTAATATCCTGACCTAGTGAGATATACATGGAGGTTTAATATCCTGACCTAGTGAGATATACATGGAGGTTTAATATCCTGACCTAGTGAGATATACATGGAGGTTTAATATCCTGACCTAGTGAGATATACATGGAGGAGGTTTAATATCCTGACCTAGTGAGATATACATGGAGGAGGTTTAATATCCTGACCTAGTGAGATATACATGGAGGAGGTTTAATATCCTGACCTAGTGAGATATACATGGAGGAGGTTTAATATCCTGACCTAGTGAGATATACATGGAGGTTTAATATCCTGACCTAGTGAGATATACATGGAGGAGGTTTAATATCCTGACCTAGTGAGATATACATGGAGGTTAATATCCTGACCTAGTGAGATATACATGGAGGAGGTTTAATATCCTGACCTAGTGAGATATACATGGAGGAGGTTTAATATCCTGACCTAGTGAGATATACATGGAGGAGGTTTAATATCCTGACCTAGTGAGATATACATGGAGGAGGTTTAATATCCTGACCTAGTGAGATATACATGGAGGAGGTTTAATATCCTGACCTAGTGAGATATACATGGAGGAGGTTTAATATCCTGACCTAGTGAGATATACATGGAGGAGGTTTAATATCCTGACCTAGTGAGATATACATGGAGGAGGTTTAATATCCTGACCTAGTGAGATATACATGGAGGAGGTTTAATATCCTGACCTAGTGAGATATACATGGAGGTTTAATATCCTGACCTAGTGAGATATACATGGAGGAGGTTTAATATCCTGACCTAGTGAGATATACATGGAGGAGGTTTAATATCCTGACCTAGTGAGATATACATGGAGGTTTAATATCCTGACCTAGTGAGATATACATGGAGGAGGTTTAATATCCTGACCTAGTGAGATATACATGGAGGAGGTTTAATATCCTGACCTAGTGAGATATACATGGAGGAGGTTTAATATCCTGACCTAGTGAGATATACATGGAGGAGGTTTAATATCCTGACCTAGTGAGATATACATGGAGGAGGTTTAATATCCTGACCTAGTGAGATATACATGGAGGAGGTTTAATATCCTGACCTAGTGAGATATACATGGAGGAGGTTTAATATCCTGACCTAGTGAGATATACATGGAGGTTTAATATCCTGACCTAGTGAGATATACATGGAGATATACATGGAGGTTTAATATCCTGACCTAGTGAGATATACATGGAGGAGGTTTAATATCCTGACCTAGTGAGATATACATGGAGGAGGTTTAATATCCTGACCTAGTGAGATATACATGGAGGAGGTTTAATATCCTGACCTAGTGAGATATACATGGAGGAGGTTTAATATCCTGACCTAGTGAGATATACATGGAGGTTTAATATCCTGACCTAGTGAGATATACATGGAGGAGGTTTAATATCCTGACCTAGTGAGATATACATGGAGGTTTAATATCCTGACCTAGTGAGATATACATGGAGGAGGTTTAATATCCTGACCTAGTGAGATATACATGGAGGAGGTTTAATATCCTGACCTAGTGAGATATACATGGAGGAGGTTTAATATCCTGACCTAGTGAGATATACATGGAGGAGGTTTAATATCCTGACCTAGTGAGATATACATGGAGGAGGTTTAATATCCTGACCTAGTGAGATATACATGGAGGAGGTTTAATATCCTGACCTAGTGAGATATACATGGAGGAGGTTTAATATCCTGACCTAGTGAGATATACATGGAGGAGGTTTAATATCCTGACCTAGTGAGATATACATGGAGGAGGTTTAATATCCTGACCTAGTGAGATATACATGGAGGAGGTTTAATATCCTGACCTAGTGAGATATACATGGAGGAGGTTTAATATCCTGACCTAGTGAGATATACATGGAGGAGGTTTAATATCCTGACCTAGTGAGATATACATGGAGGAGGTTTAATATCCTGACCTAGTGAGATATACATGGAGGAGGTTTAATATCCTGACCTAGTGAGATATACATGGAGGAGGTTTAATATCCTGACCTAGTGAGATATACATGGAGGAGGTTTAATATCCTGACCTAGTGAGATATACATGGAGGAGGTTTAATATCCTGACCTAGTGAGATATACATGGAGGAGGTTTAATATCCTGACCTAGTGAGATATACATGGAGGAGGTTTAATATCCTGACCTAGTGAGATATACATGGAGGAGGTTTAATATCCTGACCTAGTGAGATATACATGGAGGTTTAATATCCTGACCTAGTGAGATATACATGGAGAGGGAGGAGGTTTAATATCCTGACCTAGTGAGATATACATGGAGGAGGTTTAGATATACATGGAGGAGGTATCCTGACCTAGTGAGATATACATGGAGGTTTAATATCCTGACCTAGTGAGATATACATGGAGGTTTAATATCCTGACCTAGTGAGATATACATGGAGGTTTAATATCCTGACCTAGTGAGATATACATGGAGGAGGTTTAATATCCTGACCTAGTGAGATATACATGGAGGAGGTTTAATATCCTGACCTAGTGAGATATACATGGAGGAGGTTTAATATCCTGACCTAGTGAGATATACATGGAGGAGGTTTAATATCCTGACCTAGTGAGATATACATGGAGGAGGTTTAATATCCTGACCTAGTGAGATATACATGGAGGAGGTTTAATATCCTGACCTAGTGAGATATACATGGAGGTTTAATATCCTGACCTAGTGAGATATACATGGAGGTTTAATATCCTGACCTAGTGAGATATACATGGAGGTTTAATATCCTGACCTAGTGAGATATACATGGAGGTTTAATATCCTGACCTAGTGAGATATACATGGAGGAGGTTTAATATCCTGACCTAGTGAGATATACATGGAGGAGGTTTAATATCCTGACCTAGTGAGATATACATGGAGGTTTAATATCCTGACCTAGTGAGATATACATGGAGGTTTAATATCCTGACCTAGTGAGATATACATGGAGGTTTAATATCCTGACCTAGTGAGATATACATGGAGGTTTAATATCCTGACCTAGTGAGATATACATGGAGGTTTAATATCCTGACCTAGTGAGATATACATGGAGGAGGTTTAATATCCTGACCTAGTGAGATATACATGGAGGAGGACCTAGTTTAATATCCTGACCTAGTGAGATATACATGGAGGAGGTTTAATATCCTGACCTAGTGAGATATACATGGAGGAGGTTTAATATCCTGACCTAGTGAGATATACATGGAGGTTTAATATCCTGACCTAGTGAGATATACATGGAGGAGGTTTAATATCCTGACCTAGTGAGATATACATGGAGGTTTAATATCCTGACCTAGTGAGATATACATGGAGGTTTAATATCCTGACCTAGTGAGATATACATGGAGGAGGTTTAATATCCTGACCTAGTGAGATATACATGGAGGTTTAATATCCTGACCTAGTGAGATATACATGGAGGAGGTTTAATATCCTGACCTAGTGAGATATACATGGAGGAGGTTTAATATCCTGACCTAGTGAGATATACATGGAGGAGGTTTAATATCCTGACCTAGTGAGATATACATGGAGGAGGTTTAATATCCTGACCTAGTGAGATATACATGGAGGAGGTTTAATATCCTGACCTAGTGAGATATACATGGAGGAGGTTTAATATCCTGACCTAGTGAGATATACATGGAGGTTTAATATCCTGACCTAGTGAGATATACATGGAGGTTTAATATCCTGACCTAGTGAGATATACATGGAGGAGGTTTAATATCCTGACCTAGTGAGATATACATGGAGGTTTAATATCCTGACCTAGTGAGATATACATGGAGGTTTAATATCCTGACCTAGTGAGATATACATGGAGGAGGTTTAATATCCTGACCTAGTGAGATATACATGGAGGTTTAATATCCTGACCTAGTGAGATATACATGGAGGAGGTTTAATATCCTGACCTAGTGAGATATACATGGAGGAGGTTTAATATCCTGACCTAGTGAGATATACATGGAGGAGGTTTAATATCCTGACCTAGTGAGATATACATGGAGGTTTAATATCCTGACCTAGTGAGATATACATGGAGGAGGTTTAATATCCTGACCTAGTGAGATATACATGGAGGAGGTTTAATATCCTGACCTAGTGAGATATACATGGAGGAGGTTTAATATCCTGACCTAGTGAGATATACATGGAGGTTTAATATCCTGACCTAGTGAGATATACATGGAGGTTTAATATCCTGACCTAGTGAGATATACATGGAGGTTTAATATCCTGACCTAGTGAGATATACATGGAGGAGGTTTAATATCCTGACCTAGTGAGATATACATGGAGGAGGTTTAATATCCTGACCTAGTGAGATATACATGGAGGAGGTTTAATATCCTGACCTAGTGAGATATACATGGAGGAGGTTTAATATCCTGACCTAGTGAGATATACATGGAGGAGGTTTAATATCCTGACCTAGTGAGATATACATGGAGGAGGTTTAATATCCTGACCTAGTGAGATATACATGGAGGTTTAATATCCTGACCTAGTGAGATATACATGGAGGTTTAATATCCTGACCTAGTGAGATATACATGGAGGTTTAATATCCTGACCTAGTGAGATATACATGGAGGTTTAATATCCTGACCTAGTGAGATATACATGGAGGTTTAATATCCTGACCTAGTGAGATATACATGGAGGAGGTTTAATATCCTGACCTAGTGAGATATACATGGAGGTTTAATATCCTGACCTAGTGAGATATACATGGAGGTTTAATATCCTGACCTAGTGAGATATACATGGAGGTTTAATATCCTGACCTGTGAGATATACATGGAGGTTTAATATCCTGACCTAGTGAGATATACATGGAGGTTTAATATCCTGACCTAGTGAGATATACATGGAGGAGGTTTAATATCCTGACCTAGTGAGATATACATGGAGGAGGTTTAATATCCTGACCTAGTGAGATATACATGGAGGAGGTTTAATATCCTGACCTAGTGAGATATACATGGAGGAGGTTTAATATCCTGACCTAGTGAGATATACATGGAGGAGGTTTAATATCCTGACCTAGTGAGATATACATGGAGGAGGTTTAATATCCTGACCTAGTGAGATATACATGGAGGAGGTTTAATATCCTGACCTAGTGAGATATACATGGAGGAGGTTTAATATCCTGACCTAGTGAGATATACATGGAGGTTTAATATCCTGACCTAGTGAGATATACATGGAGGAGGTTTAATATCCTGACCTAGTGAGATATACATGGAGGTTTAATATCCTGACCTAGTGAGATATACATGGAGTTTAATATCCTGACCTAGTGAGATATACATGGAGGTTTAATATCCTGACCTAGTGAGATATACATGGAGGTTTAATATCCTGACCTAGTGAGATATACATGGAGGAGGTTTAATATCCTGACCTAGTGAGATATACATGGAGGAGGTTTAATATCCTGACCTAGTGAGATATACATGGAGGAGGTTTAATATCCTGACCTAGTGAGATATACATGGAGGAGGTTTAATATCCTGACCTAGTGAGATATACATGGAGGAGGTTTAATATCCTGACCTAGTGAGATATACATGGAGGAGGTTTAATATCCTGACCTAGTGAGATATACATGGAGGAGGTTTAATATCCTGACCTAGTGAGATATACATGGAGGAGGTTTAATATCCTGACCTAGTGAGATATACATGGAGGTTTAATATCCTGACCTAGTGAGATATACATGGAGGTTTAATATCCTGACCTAGTGAGATATACATGGAGGAGGTTTAATATCCTGACCTGTGAGATATACATGGAGGTTTAATATCCTGACCTAGTGAGATATACATGGAGGTTTAATATCCTGACCTAGTGAGATATACATGGAGGAGGTTTAATATCCTGACCTAGTGAGATATACATGGAGGTTTAATATCCTGACCTAGTGAGATATACATGGAGGAGGTTTAATACCTGACCTAGTGAGATATACATGGAGGAGGTTTAATATCCTGACCTAGTGAGATATACATGGAGGAGGTTTAATATCCTGACCTAGTGAGATATACATGGAGGAGGTTTAATATCCTGACCTAGTGAGATATACATGGAGGAGGTTTAATATCCTGACCTAGTGAGATATACATGGAGGAGGTTTAATATCCTGACCTAGTGAGATATACATGGAGGAGGTTTAATATCCTGACCTAGTGAGATATACATGGAGGAGGTTTAATATCCTGACCTAGTGAGATATACATGGAGGAGGTTTAATATCCTGACCTAGTGAGATATACATGAGGAGGTTTAATATCCTGACCTAGTGAGATATACATGGAGGAGGTTTAATATCCTGACCTAGTGAGATATACATGGAGGAGGTTTAATATCCTGACCTAGTGAGATATACATGGAGGAGGTTTAATATCCTGACCTAGTGAGATATACATGGAGGAGGTTTAATATCCTGACCTAGTGAGATATACATGGAGGAGGTTTAATATCCTGACCTAGTGAGATATACATGGAGGAGGTTTAATATCCTGACCTAGTGAGATATACATGGAGGAGGTTTAATATCCTGACCTAGTGAGATATACATGGAGGAGGTTTAATATCCTGACCTAGTGAGATATACATGGAGGAGGTTTAATATCCTGACCTAGTGAGATATACATGGAGGTTTAATATCCTGACCTAGTGAGATATACATGGAGGAGGTTTAATATCCTGACCTAGTGAGATATACATGGAGGAGGTTTAATATCCTGACCTAGTGAGATATACATGGAGGAGGTTTAATATCCTGACCTAGTGAGATATACATGGAGGTTTAATATCCTGACCTAGTGAGATATACATGGAGGTTTAATATCCTGACCTAGTGAGATATACATGGAGGTTTAATATCCTGACCTAGTGAGATATACATGGAGGAGGTTTAATATCCTGACCTAGTGAGATATACATGGAGGAGGTTTAATATCCTGACCTAGTGAGATATACATGGAGGAGGTTTAATATCCTGACCTAGTGAGATATACATGGAGGAGGTTTAATATCCTGACCTAGTGAGATATACATGGAGGTTTAATATCCTGACCTATGTGAGATATACATGGAGGTTTAATATCCTGACCTAGTGAGATATACATGGAGGAGGTTTAATATCCTGACCTAGTGAGATATACATGGAGGTTTAATATCCTGACCTAGTGAGATATACATGGAGGAGGTTTAATATCCTGACCTAGTGAGATATACATGGAGGAGGTTTAATATCCTGACCTAGTGAGATATACATGGAGGAGGTTTAATATCCTGACCTAGTGAGATATACATGGAGGAGGTTTAATATCCTGACCTAGTGAGATATACATGGAGGTTTAATATCCTGACCTAGTGAGATATACATGGAGGAGGTTTAATATCCTGACCTAGTGAGATATACATGGAGGAGGTTTAATATCCTGACCTAGTGAGATATACATGGAGGAGGTTTAATATCCTGACCTAGTGAGATATACATGGAGGAGGTTTAATATCCTGACCTAGTGAGATATACATGGAGGAGGTTTAATATCCTGACCTAGTGAGATATACATGGAGGAGGTTTAATATCCTGACCTAGTGAGATATACATGGAGGAGGTTTAATATCCTGACCTAGTGAGATATACATGGAGGAGGTTTAATATCCTGACCTAGTGAGATATACATGGAGGAGGTTTAATATCCTGACCTAGTGAGATATACATGGAGGAGGTTTAATATCCTGACCTAGTGAGATATACATGGAGGAGGTTTAATATCCTGACCTAGTGAGATATACATGGAGGAGGTTTAATATCCTGACCTAGTGAGATATACATGGAGGAGGTTTAATATCCTGACCTAGTGAGATATACATGGAGGAGGTTTAATATCCTGACCTAGTGAGATATACATGGAGGAGGTTTAATATCCTGACCTAGTGAGATATACATGGAGGAGGTTTAATATCCTGACCTAGTGAGATATACATGGAGGAGGTTTAATATCCTGACCTAGTGAGATATACATGGAGGAGGTTTAATATCCTGACCTAGTGAGATATACATGGAGGAGGTTTAATATCCTGACCTAGTGAGATATACATGGAGGTTTAATATCCTGACCTAGTGAGATATACATGGAGGAGGTTTAATATCCTGACCTAGTGAGATATACATGGAGGAGGTTTAATATCCTGACCTAGTGAGATATACATGGAGGAGGTTTAATATCCTGACCTAGTGAGATATACATGGAGGTTTAATATCCTGACCTAGTGAGATATACATGGAGGTTTAATATCCTGACCTAGTGAGATATACATGGAGGTTTAATATCCTGACCTAGTGAGATATACATGGAGGAGGTTTAATATCCTGACCTAGTGAGATATACATGGAGGAGGTTTAATATCCTGACCTAGTGAGATATACATGGAGGAGGTTTAATATCCTGACCTAGTGAGATATACATGGAGGAGGTTTAATATCCTGACCTAGTGAGATATACATGGAGGAGGTTTAATATCCTGACCTAGTGAGATATACATGGAGGAGGTTTAATATCCTGACCTAGTGAGATATACATGGAGGTTTAATATCCTGACCTAGTGAGATATACATGGAGGTTTAATATCCTGACCTAGTGAGAGATACATGGAGGTTTAATATCCTGACCTAGTGAGATATACATGGAGGTTTAATATCCTGACCTAGTGAGATATACATGGAGGTTTAATATCCTGACCTAGTGAGATATACATGGAGGAGGTTTAATATCCTGACCTAGTGAGATATACATGGAGGTTTAATATCCTGACCTAGTGAGATATACATGGAGGTTTAATATCCTGACCTAGTGAGATATACATGGAGGTTTAATATCCTGACCTAGTGAGATATACATGGAGGTTTAATATCCTGACCTAGTGAGATATACATGGAGGTTTAATATCCTGACCTAGTGAGATATACATGGAGGAGGTTTAATATCCTGACCTAGTGAGATATACATGGAGGAGGTTTAATATCCTGACCTAGTGAGATATACATGGAGGAGGTTTAATATCCTGACCTAGTGAGATATACATGGAGGAGGTTTAATATCCTGACCTAGTGAGATATACATGGAGGAGGTTTAATATCCTGACCTAGTGAGATATACATGGAGGAGGTTTAATATCCTGACCTAGTGAGATATACATGGAGGAGGTTTAATATCCTGACCTAGTGAGATATACATGGAGGAGGTTTAATATCCTGACCTAGTGAGATATACATGGAGGTTTAATATCCTGACCTAGTGAGATATACATGGAGGTTTAATATCCTGACCTAGTGAGATATACATGGAGGAGGTTTAATATCCTGACCTAGTGAGATATACATGGAGGTTTAATATCCTGACCTAGTGAGATATACATGGAGGTTTAATATCCTGACCTAGTGAGATATACATGGAGGTTTAATATCCTGACCTAGTGAGATATACATGGAGGTTTAATATCCTGACCTAGTGAGATATACATGGAGGAGGTTTAATATCCTGACCTAGTGAGATATACATGGAGGAGGTTTAATATCCTGACCTAGTGAGATATACATGGAGGAGGTTTAATATCCTGACCTAGTGAGATATACATGGAGGAGGTTTAATATCCTGACCTAGTGAGATATACATGGAGGAGGTTTAATATCCTGACCTAGTGAGATATACATGGAGGAGGTTTAATATCCTGACCTAGTGAGATATACATGGAGGAGGTTTAATATCCTGACCTAGTGAGATATACATGGAGGAGGTTTAATATCCTGACCTAGTGAGATATACATGGAGGTTTAATATCCTGACCTAGTGAGATATACATGGAGGTTTAATATCCTGACCTAGTGAGAGATACATGGAGGAGGTTTAATATCCTGACCTAGTGAGATATACATGGAGGTTTAATATCCTGACCTAGTGAGATATACATGGAGGTTTAATATCCTGACCTAGTGAGATATACATGGAGGAGGTTTAATATCCTGGCCTAGTGAGATATACATGGAGGTTTAATATCCTGACCTAGTGAGAGATACATGGAGGAGGTTTAATACCCTGACCTAGTGAGATATACATGGAGGAGGTTTAATATCCTGACCTAGTGAGATATACATGGAGGAGGTTTAATATCCTGACCTAGTGAGATATACATGGAGGAGGTTTAATATCCTGACCTAGTGAGATATACATGGAGGAGGTTTAATATCCTGACCTAGTGAGATATACATGGAGGAGGTTTAATATCCTGACCTAGTGAGATATACATGGAGGAGGTTTAATATCCTGACCTAGTGAGATATACATGGAGGAGGTTTAATATCCTGACCTAGTGAGATATACATGGAGGAGGTTTAATATCCTGACCTAGTGAGATATACATGGAGGAGGTTTAATATCCTGACCTAGTGAGATATACATGGAGGAGGTTTAATATCCTGACCTAGTGAGATATACATGGAGGAGGTTTAATATCCTGACCTAGTGAGATATACATGGAGGAGGTTTAATATCCTGACCTAGTGAGATATACATGGAGGAGGTTTAATATCCTGACCTAGTGAGATATACATGGAGGAGGTTTAATATCCTGACCTAGTGAGATATACATGGAGGAGGTTTAATATCCTGACCTAGTGAGATATACATGGAGGAGGTTTAATATCCTGACCTAGTGAGATATACATGGAGGAGGTTTAATATCCTGACCTAGTGAGATATACATGGAGGAGGTTTAATATCCTGACCTAGTGAGATATACATGGAGGTTTAATATCCTGACCTAGTGAGATATACATGGAGGAGGTTTAATATCCTGACCTAGTGAGATATACATGGAGGTTTAATACCCTGACCTAGTGAGATATACATGGAGGAGGTTTAATATCCTGACCTAGTGAGATATACATGGAGGAGGTTTAATATCCTGACCTAGTGAGATATACATGGAGGTTTAATACCCTGACCTAGTGAGATATACATGGAGGAGGTTTAATATCCTGACCTAGTGAGATATACATGGAGGTTTAATATCCTGACCTAGTGAGATATACATGGAGGAGGTTTAATATCCTGACCTAGTGAGATATACATGGAGGTTTAATATCCTGACCTAGTGAGATATACATGGAGGTTTAAGTGAGATCGTCGTGTTGACTTCTTTCTTATGTCTAGTTTGCACAAAAAGTTGTAAAAAGTTTTGATAGGGGATAGAATGTGTTCAGACCATCAGATAATTGGCAAATCAATTATTATTCCTGAATTTCCACGTGAGCGAGGATATTTGACATGGGATTAAAGCCTATTGGATGATAACTTGTTTTCAGATCCCCTTTATTTCTTTTCATTTCTTTTTTATTTCACCTTTTTTTAACCAGGTAGGCCAGTTGAGAACACCTTTATTTAGCCAGGTAGGCTAGTTGAGAACACCTTTTTTTAACCAGGTAGGCTAGTTGAGAACACCTTTTTTTAACCAGGTAGGCCAGTTGAGAACACCTTTATTTAGCCAGGTAGGCTAGTTGAGAACACCTTTATTTAACCAGGTAGGCTAGTTGAGAACACCTTTATTTAACCAGGAAGGCTAGTTGAGAACACCTTTATTTAACCAGGAAGGCCAGTTGAGAACACCTTTATTTAACCAGGTAGGCTAGTTGAGAACACCTTTATTTAACCAGGTAGGCCAGTTGAGAACACATTTATTTAACCAGGAAGGCCAGTTGAGAACACCTTTATTTAACCAGGAAGGCCAGTTGAGAACACCTTTATTTAACCAGGAAGGCCAGTTGAGAACACCTTTATTTAACCAGGTAGGCCAGTTGAGAACACCTTTATTTAACCAGGAAGGCCAGTTGAGAACACCTTTATTTAACCAGGAAGGCCAGTTGAGAACACCTTTATTTAACCAGGTAGGCCAGTTGAGAACACCTTTATTTAACCAGGAAGGCCAGTTGAGAACACCTTTATTTAACCAGGTAGGCCAGTTGAGAACACCTTTATTTAACCAGGAAGGCCAGTTGAGAACAAGTTCTCATTTACAATTTAACCAGGAAGGCCAGTTGAGAACAAGTTCTCATTTACAATTGCGACCTGGCCAAGATAAAGCAAAGCAGTTCAACACATACAACAACACAGAGTTACACATGGAGTAAAACAAACATACAGTCAATAATACAGTAGAAAAATAAGTCTATATATGATGTGAGCAAATGAGGTGAGATAAGGGAGGTAAAGGCAAAAAAAGGCCATGGTGGCAAAGTAAATACAATATAGCAAGTAAAACACTGGAATGGTAGATTTGCAGTGGAAGAATGTGCAAAGTAGAAATAAAAATAATGGGGTGCAAAGGAGCAAAATAAATAAATAAATAAATAAATACAGTAGGGGTAGTTGTTTCGGCTAAATTATAGATGGGCAATGTATAGGTGCAGTAATCTGTGAGCTGCTCTGACAGTTGGTACTTAAAGCTAGTGAGGGAGATAAGTGTTTCCAGTTTCATAGATTTTTGTAGTTCGTTCCAATCATTGGCAGCAGAGACCTGGAAGGAGAGACGACCAAAGAAGGAATTGGTTTTGGGGGTGACAAGAGAGATATACCTGCTGGAGCGTGTGCTACAGGTGGGAGATGCTATGGTGACCAGCGAGCTGAGATAAGGGGGGACTTTACCTAGCAGGGTCTTGTAGATGACCTGGAGCCAGTGGGTTTGGCGACGAGTTTGAAGCGAGGGCCAGCCAACGAGAGCATACAGGTCGCAGTGTTGGGTAGTATATGGGGCTTTGGTGACAAAATGGATGGCACTGTGATAGACTGCATCCAATTTATTGAGTAGGGTGTTTTGTAGATGACACAAGTCGAGGATCGGTAGGATGGTCAGTTTTACGAGGGTATGTTTGGCAGCATGAGGGAAGGATGCTTTGTGGCGAAATAGGAAGCCGATTCAAGATTTAACTTTGGATTGGAGATGTTTAATGTGAGTCTGGAAGGAGAGTTTACAGTCTAACCAGACACCTAGGTATTTGTAGTTGTCCACATATTCTAAGTCAGAACCGTCCAGAGTAGTGATGCTGGACGGGCGGGCAGGTGCAGGCAGTGATCGGTTGAAAAGCATGCATTTGGGTCTCCTGGGTGGCGCAGTGGTTAAGGGCGCTGTACTGCAGTGCCAGCTGTGCCATCAGAGACTCTGGGTTTGCGCCCAGGCTCTGTCGTAACCGGCCACGACCGGTAGGTCCGTGGGGCGACGCACAATTGGCCTAGCGTCGTCCGGGTTAGGGAGGGCTTGGTCGGTAGGGATGTCCTTGTCTCATCGCGCACCAGCGACTCCTGTGGCGGGATGGGCGCAGTGCGCGCTAACCAAGGTTGCCAGGTACACAGTGTTTCCTCCGGCACATTGATGCGGCTGGCTTCCGGGTTGGATGTGCGCTGTGTTAGGAAGCAGTTCGGCTGGTTGGGTTGTGTATCGGAGGACGCATGACTTTCAACCTTTGTCTCTCCCGAGCCTGTACGGGAGTTGTAGCGATGAGACAAGATAGCAGCTACTAAAAACAATTGGATACCACGAAATTGTGGAGAAAATGTAATAAAAATAATAATAATACACATTTAAAAAAAAGCCTTGGCCAGGTCAATGAAGACGGCTGCACAGTATTGTTTCCTATTGATGGCGGTAAAGATATCGTTTAGGACCTTGAGCGTGGCTGAGGTGCACCCATGACCAGCTCTGAAACCAGATTGCATAGCGGAGACAACAATTGGATACCACGAAATTGGGGAGAAAAAGGGGTAAAAAAAAGAAAGAAAAGCATGCATTTAGTTTTACTTTAAAGACTTTAAATTACTGGGAAAACTGCCAGGGCTGAATGGTGGAAGTATACCAAACGTTGGTTTGATATACTCAGAGGAGTGTTATTAGCATGTTTTAACCACTTCTATGTAAATGGTAGATTATGAGACACTCAACAACAAGGTCTGATTTTATTATTAGTGAAACAGGATACAAGTGGGAATTATAAAGATCCAGTCCATTTAAAAAATTGGAAGCTACTTACACTTCAGTGTTGTGATGCAAAAATTCTAGCGAAAAATGTATAGCGCATGTAATTTAAAAGGTATGGTCGGACGTTATTCATTCTAATCAGACAGGTTTTTTACATAGAATATACATTGGAGATAATATAAGGCAAGTACTAGAAACAATAGAACGCTATGAAAAATCTGGGAAACCAGGCCTTGTACTCATAGCTGACTTTGAAAAGACATTTGAAAAAGTACGACTGGAGTTTAAATATACATCCCTGGATTATTTAAATTTAGGAGAATGCCTTGTAAACATTTGTTAAAATAATTTATTATGTAGTAACCTAGGTGTAAAATAGTAAATAATGGCTTATCTTTAAATAAAGATTGAAACTGTCAAGAGGAGTAAAACAAGGTTGTCCACGATCGGCATATCTATTCATTATGGCCATTGAAGGTCAGCTATAAAAATCTGATCCAACAATAATTTGAAGGGGCTAGAAATCCATGGTTTAAAACCAAAGGTGTCATTGTACACTTGTGATTCATGTTTTCTTTTAAAACCACAATTAGAAGCTCTCCCTCTACAGACTCTTAGAGGATCTAGACCATTTTTCTTTCCTCTCTGGATTAAAACCAAATTATGATAACTGCACCACATTACGTATTGGATCACTAAAAAAATACAACTTTTACATTACCATGTAGTTTACCAATAAAATAGTCTGATGGTGATGTGGTATACATGTACCGAAAGACATACATGATTTCACTCCAATACATTTTTATAGAAAGTTTGCAAAAATAGATAAGATCTTGCTACCATGGAAAATGCCATTTTTAGATAAATCACCTTGATGAACTTAAATAAAGTTGAACCTTTATTTATCTAGGCAATTCAGTTAAGAACAAGTTCTTATTTATGTTGACGCTCTACCCGGACAACGCTGGGCCAATTGTGCACAGCCTACCAATCACAGCCAGATGTGATACACCCTAGATTTGAACCAGGGACTGTAGTGATACCTCTCGCACTGAGATTCGGAGCCTTAAACTGCTGCGCCACTTAGTAGCCATATCATAGTTGACATATTTCCTTATGGTCTTGCCTAGACCTAGAGAAACATTTAAAAAATGTATATGATAAAAGAATATTCAATTTTATTTGAAACTGAAACCCCTTTTTTGTCTATATAACAAAAAGGTATAATATTTGTAAATTATATCATAAATAGGACTGGTGGAGTTGTGTCACACATGCAGTTAACACAGACATATGGAAATGTCTGCTCTACCCAAAATTACAACCAACTAATTGCAGCATTTACTGGGGTTGAGGAGAGATGCAGGGTGGGACTGGATGGTGTTCAGAGATAGAGGGGAGGGGTTGAGGGGAGCTGGAGGGTGGGACTGGATGGTGTTAAGAGATAGAGGGGAGGGGTTGAGGGGAGAGGGGACTGGATGGTGTTTAGAGATAGATGGGAGGGGTTGAATGGAGCTGAAGGGTGGGACTGGATGGTGGTAAGAGATAGAGGGGAGGGGTTGAGGGGAGCTGGAGGGTGGGACTGGATGGGGTTAAGAGATAGAGGGGAGGGGTTGAGGGGAGATGGGACTGGATGGTGTTGAGAGATAGAGGGGAGGGGTTGAGGGGAGATGGGACTGGATGGTGTTAAGAGATAGAGGGGAGGGGTTGAGGGGAGATGGGACTGGATGGTGTTTAGAGATAGATGGGAGGGGTTGAATGGAGCTGAAGGGTGGGACTGGATGGTGGTAAGAGATAGAGGGGAGGGGTTGAGGGAGCTGGAGGGTGGGACTGGATGGGGTTAAGAGATAGAGGGGAGGGGTTGAGGGGAGATGGGACTGGATGGTGTTGAGAGATGAGGAGGGGTTGAGGGGAGATGGGACTGGATGGTGTTAAGAGATAGATGGGAGGGGACTGGATGGTGTTTAGAGATAGATGGGAGGGGTTGATGGGACTGGATGGTGGTTAAGAGATAGAGGGGAGGGGTTGAGGGGAGATGGGACTGGATGGGGTTAAGAGATAGAGGGGTTGAGGGGTTGAGGGGTTAGAGAGATGGGACTGGATGGTGTTAAGAGATAGAGGGGGGTTGAGGGGAGGGAGGGTTGATGGTGTTAAGAGATAGAGAGGGGATGGGACTTGAGGGGAGATGGGACTGGGGGTTAAGAGATAGAGGGGAGGGGTTGAGGGGAGATGGGACTGGATGGGGTTAAGAGATAGAGGGGAGGGGTTGAGGGGAGATGGGACTGGATGGGGTTAAGAGATAGAGGGGAGGGGTTGAGGGGAGATGGGACTGGATGGGGTTAAGAGATAGAGGGGAGGGGTTGAGGGGAGATGGGACTGGATGGGGTTAAGAGATAGAGGGTTGAGGGGAGATGGGACTGATGGGGTTAAGAGATAGGGGGAGGGGTTGAGGGGAGATGGGACTGGATGGTGTTAAGAGATAGAGGGGAGGTTTGAGGGGAGCTGAAGGGTGGGACTAATAACACCTAATAACATCAAGATCACTAATGTAAAACATACTGTGTCCGTGAAATATATAAAAAGGTTGAAGAAATCAAACCGGATGGTATAAAATAAATAAATATAAAATAAAATATGGTTAGAGGATAGAGGAAGGACAAGAGTAAAAACAAGCTAAATAAAATTATTAGTAAAATAGACGGTGTCCATAAAATGTATAAAGAATGTATAGAATATACATCATACATTATATACTATATAATATATAGAAAATATATAAATATACATTATAAAATATATAAAATATATAAATATATATAAATATACATTATAAAATATATAAAATATATACATATATATAAATATACATTATAAAATATATAAATATATATAAAATATATAAATATACATTATAAAATATATAAATATATATAAATATACATTATAAAATATATAAAATATATAAATATACATTATAAAATATATAAAATATATAAATATACATGATAAAATATATAAAATATATAAATATACATTATAAAATATATAAAATATATAAATATATATAAATATACATTATAAAATATATAAAATATATAAATATATATAAATATACATGATAAAATATATAAATATATATAAAATATATAAATATACATTATAAAATATATAAAATATATAACTATACATTATAAAATATATAAAATATATAAATATACATTATAAAATATATACAATTTATAAAATATATAAATATACATTATAAAATATATAAAATGTATAAAGTATGGATAAACTGGAAATACAGGCCTATGCCTTATTGTTCACTGGTTTGCTCCAAGTGGCAGACGGCTGGTCGTGTTGGAGGGTAATGAAGAAAATGTACCTAATAAAAAACATTTGTACAGTATGTGTGTATGTGTTTATGTATGGATTTACAGTGAGCACCATAATTCATTGGACATTGACCATTGTTATTTTGGTTATGTAATCTAGCACTTTGAGTTTGAAAAAGGATACAATGACATTTACATTACATTACATTTAAGTCATTTAGCAGACGCTCTTATCCAGAGCGACTTACAAATTGGTGCATTCACCTTATGACAACGAGGGTTGAAGTGCTGAACTGTCGGCTTTAATTTGAGGGTATATTCATACATATCGGATGAACCGTTTAGAAATTATAGAAGCTTTTCTACATGGTTCCCTCCATTTTAAGGGACGACAAGTATTTGTTGAATTGGCTTCACAGACGTGTGTCATTA